>NC_056731.1:1537545877-1537610877 GCF_019279795.1 Protopterus annectens
TAAACATACAGGACTACCTCTTTAAGAGTGGTACATTAATTGACAAAAGTGTAGTAGAAGCTACTACTGTAGTAGAAGCTACAGGAGATTGGAGACTGTAAAGTGGTGGCAGGGGAAAGTGTAGTTAAGCAGCATAGATTGGTGGTATGTAGAATGACGTTGGTGATCAAGAAGAGGAGGAGGAATGTGAAAGCTGTGCCAAGGATTAAATGGTGGAAGTTAAAAAAGGGTGATTGTGAAGTGGAGTTTAGGGAAGAGTTAAGACAGGCACTAGGAGGCAGTGGAGAGTTACCGAATAGCTGGGTAACTACAGCAGAACTAGTAAGGGTGACTGTTAGAAAGGTGCTTGGTGTGACATCTGGACAGAGGAAGGAGGACAAGGAGACCTGGTGGTGGAATGAGGAAGTACAGGAGAGTATACAGAGGAAGAGGCTGGCGAAGAAGAAGTGGGATTGTCAAAGAGATGAAGAAAGCAGACATGAGTATAAGGAGATGAGGCACATGGCAAAGAGAGAGGTGGCGAAAGCTAAGGATAGGGCATATGGAGAGTTGTACGAGAGATTGGACACTAAAGAGGGAGTAAAGGACCTGTACCAATTAGCTAGACAGAGGGACAGAGCTGGGAAAGATGTGCAGCATGTAAGGGTGATAAAGGATAGTGAGGGAAAGGTACTCACAAGAGAGGAGAGTGTGTTGAGTAGATGGAAAGAGTATTTTGAGAGGCTGATGAATGAAGAGAATGAGAGAGAGAAGGTTGGATGATGTGGGGATAGTGAATCAGGAAGTGAAACAGATTAGCAAGAAGGAAGTAAGGGCAGCTATGAAGAGGATGAAGAATGGAAAGGCTGTTGGCCCAGATGACATACCAATGGAAGCATGGAGGTGCTTAGGAGAAATGGCAGTGGAATTTCTAACTAGATTGTTTAATGAAATTTTGGAAAGTCAGAGGATGCCTGAGGAGTGGAGAAGTGTTTTGGTACCTATCTTTAAGAATAAGGGTGATGTGCAGAGCTGCAGTAACTACAGAGGGATAAAACTGATTAGTCACAGCTTGAAGTTATGGGAAAGAGTAGTGGAAGCAAGGTTAAGAAGGGAGGTGATGATTAGTGATCAGCAGTATGGTTTCATGCCAGGAAAGAGCACTACAGATGCAATGTTTGCTCTGAGAGTGTTGATGGAGAAATACAGAGAAGGTCAGAAGGAGTTGCATTGTGACTTTGTAGACTTGGAGAAAGCATATGACAGGGTGCCTAGAGAAGAGTTGTGGTATTGTATGAGGAAGTCGGGAGTGGCAGAGAAGTACGTAAGAGTGGTACAGGATATGTACAAGGGTAGTGTGACAGTGGTGAGGACTGCAGTGGGAGTGACAGATCCGTTTAAGGTGGAGGTGGGATTACATCAAGGATCAGCTCTGAGTCCTTTCTTATTTGCAGTGGTGATGGACAGGTGGACAGATGAGATCAGACAGGAGGCCCCGTGGACTATGATGTTTGCAGATGACATTGTGATCTGTAGTGAGAGTAGGAATCAGGTTGAGGAGACTCTGGAGAGGTGGAGATATGCTCTAGAGAGCAGAGGAATGAGGGTCAGCAGGGCTAAGACAGAATATATGTGTGTAAATGAGGGGGAGGGTAGAGGAATGGTGAGGATGCAGGGAGTAGAGTTGGTAAAGGTGGACGAGTTTAAGTACTTGGGATCAACAGTTCAGAGTAATGGTGAATGCGGAAGAGAGGTGAAGAAGAGAGTACAGGCAGGGTGGAATGGGTGGAGAAGAGTGTCAGGAGTGATTTGTGACAGACGAGTATCCTTAAGAGTGAAAGGGAAGGTCTACAAGAGTGTAGTGAGACCAGCTATGTTATATGGGTTGGAGACAGTGGCATTAACAAAAAGGCAGGAGTCAGAGCTGGATGTGGCAGAGTTAAAGATGTTAAGATTTGCAATCGGTGTGACTAGGATGGATAGGATTAGGAATCGGTATATTAGAGGGTCAGCTCATGTTGGACAGTTTGAAGACAAAGCAAGAGAGAGGAGATTGCGTTGGTTTGGACATGTGCTGAGGAGGGATGATGGGTATATTGGGAAAAAGATGCTAAGGATGGAGCTGCCAGGTAAGAGGAATAGAGGAAGGCCTAAGATAAGGTTTATGGACGTGGTGAGAGAGGACATGCAGGCGGTTGGTGTGACAGAGCAAGATGCAGAGGATAGGAAGAAATGGAAAGAGATGATCCGCTGTGGCGACCCCTAACGGGAAAACCGAAAGAGAATGATGTAGTAGAAGCTACTGGTGAGAACATGCTGATAGTATTCAGCACAATAAATAATCTGTATGATCTAAGCCATGCTACCATTTGGTTGGTGGATGGCACCTTTTTTTATAAAGGTGTAATTTGTCGGCAATTGTATAGTATCTATGGGTTACTATGTTGTGGTGGATATAGCAAATCCATCCCTCTACTATATTGCCTAATGAGTAAGAAGTCCCACTGGGTGTATAACGCTATGTGGGATTATGTATTCCATCTTTTGGAAGAGCAGGGCTTTGAGACATCTCTCTGGTATGTGCTTTGTGACTTTGAAATGGCCACTATGAAAAGTATAAGGATACATTTTAATGGAGTAAAGTCAAAAGGGTGTTTCTTCCATTTTGGCAGAAATGTCTGCCAAAAGGAACAGCAACTAGGTTTGACACATTTGTACTACACCAATTTGAGGTTTCAAATAGCTGTTAAATCTTTGATAGCACTTGCTTTCCTTCCAGAAGCAGAGGTTTTACAAGCATATCATGATCTTAAAGACATGTACCCTACAGAGGGGAAGTAGCTAATTAAGGATTTTGGAGACTGGTATGTAGTGGGATGGAAGAGGTGGTTTACTACCAGGTCTGCTTATGTTTCCCATTTTCCACCACTATTTCCAGTGATATTTTTGAAATGTGCATGTGTTGAATACATTATTTTTGCCTCAAATACAAAAATCAGTAGACACATGGCACCGGAGGCTTAAGTGTTTACTGGGAGCCAAGGCAACTGATCTATCAATATTAATGAGGACATTGCCAAGAAAGCAGGATAGGGTGGACAAATTGAGGAACCGCCTTGCTAGTGGATGTCTGCCCACCCCAAAGAGATGTAGATTGATGGCTCAACATCAGAAGTTTGAAACAATAATGTCAAATAGGGAAGCATATCCTACAGTAGATTTCCTGACAGCTATTACTAGAGTGCTTCAGATGTGAGTGCCCAAATGTCTGCATTTAATTATATGAACTGCATTTTCAGAATTTGATGTTGTATTGCAATAATTTCACACAGTAATCATTACCTGGTGGTTTGCAAAGGTGGAGGGTTGAAAACAATTAAAAAAAGATACCACAGTAGATATTTTCATGATTTTGAGACTTCGGGATTGTAAGGTACAGTATTATGCAACTTCCAGTTTGTGAGCTTTCAGGATTCTAATTTCGAAATACTAAATGATTTCAGTGTTTTGAAATTACAAAGTGAACCCACTTTATTTATATATATATATATATATATATATATATATATATATATATATATATATCATCATCATCATCGTTCGGCTGTTCCCATCAGGGGTCGCCACAGCAGATCACCTGTTTCCATTTCTTCCTGTCCTCTGCATCTTGCTCTGTAACACCAGCCACCTGCATGTCCTCTCTCACCACATCCATAAACCTTATCTTAGGCCTTCCTCTTTTCCTGTTACCTGGTAGCTTCATCCTTAGCATCTTTTTCCCAATATACTCAGCATCCCTCATCAGCACATGTTCAAACCAATGTAATCGTGCCTCTCTGGCTTGGTCTCCAAACCTCCCAACCTGGGATGACCCTCTAATATACTTATTCCTAATCCTGCCCACCCTCGTCACGCCCAGTGCAAATCTTAACATCTTTAATTCTGCCACATCCAGCTCAAACTCCTGCCTTGTCAATGCCACTGTCTCCAACCCATATAACATAGCTGGTCTCACTACCCTCTTGTAAACCTTCCCTTTCACTCTTACAGGTACTCGTCTGTCACAAATCACTCCTGACACTCTTCTCCACCCACTCCATCCAGCCTGTACTCTCTTCTTCACTTCTCTTCCACACTCACCATTACTCTGAACTGTTGATCCCAAGTATTTAAACTCATCCACCTTTGCCACTTCTACTCCCTGCATTCTCACCATTCCTCTGTCCTCCCTCTCATTCACACACATATAGTCTGTCTTAGTCCTGCTGACCTTCATTCCTCTTCTCTCTAGAGCATATCTCCATCTCTCCAGGGTCTCCTCCACCTGTTCTCTACTCTCACTACAGATCACAATGTCATCTGCAAACATCATAGTCCACGGGGACTCCTGTCTGATCTCGTCTGTCAACCTGTCCATCACCATAGCAAATAAGAAAGGCCTCAGAGCTGATCCTTGATGTAACACAACCTCCACCTTAAACACATCCGTCACTCCCACCGCAGACCTCACTGCTGTCACACTACCCTCGTACATATCCTGTACCACTGTTACATACTTTTCTGACACTCCTGACTTCCTCATACAATACCACAACTCCTCTCTAGGCACCCTGTCATTTGCTTTCTCTAAGTCTACAAAAACACAATGCAACTCCTTCCAACATTCTCTGTACTTCTCCATCAACACTCTCAAAGCAAAGATCGCATCTGTAGTGCTCTTTCCTGGCATGAAACCATACTGCTGATCACTAATCATCACGTCCCTTTTTAACCTTGCTTCCACTACTCTTTCCCATAACTTCATGCTGTGACTGATCAGTTTAATCCATCTGTAGTTACTACAGCTATGCACATCACCCTTATTCTTAAAGATCGGCACCAAAACACTTTTTCTCCATTCCTCAGGCATCCTCTCACTTTCCAAGATTTCATTAAACAATCTGGTTAAAAACTCCACTGCTATTTCACCTAAACATCTCCATGCTTTCACAGGTATGTCATCTGGACCAACAGCCTTTCCATTCTTCATTCTCTTCATAGCTATCCTTACTTCCTCCTTGCTAATCCATTGTACTTCATGATTCACTATCCCTGTATCATCCAACCTTCTCTCCCTCTCATTCTCTTCATTCATCAACCCCTCAAAGTACTCTTTCCATCTGCTCAACACACTCTCCTCACTTGTGAGTATGTTTCCCTCATTATCCTTTATCACCTTTACCTGCTGTACATCTTTCCTAGTTCAGTCCCTCTGTCTAACCAATTGGTACAGGTCCTTTTCTCCCTCTTTAGTGTCCAACCTTTCATACAACTCTTCATATGCCTTATCCTTAGCCTTTGCCACCTCTCTCTTTGCTATGCACCTCATCTCCTTATACTACTGTCTACTTTCTTCATCTCTCTGACAATCCCACTTCTTCTTTGCCAACCTCTTTCTCTGTATACTCTCCTGTACTTCCTCATTCCACCACCATGTCTCCTTGTCGTCCTTCCGCTGTCCAGATGTGATACCAAACACCTTTCTAGCCATCTCCCTTACTAGCTCTGCTGTAGTTACCCAGCTATTTGGTAACTCTTCACTGCCACCCAGTGCCTGCCTTAACTCATCCCTGAACTCCACCTCACAATTACCCTTTTTCAATTTCCACCACTTGATCCTTGGTGCTGCCCTCACACTCCTCCTCCTCCTCTTGATAACCAGCGTCATCCTACAAACCACTATCCTATGCTGCCTAACTACACTTTCTCCAGTCACCACTTTACAGTCTCCAATCTCCTTCAAACTGGCCCTCGTACATAAGATATAATCCACCTGTGTGCATCTTCCTCCACTCTTGTATGTCACCCTATGCTCCTCTCTCTTGTTAAAATATGTATTCACCACAGCCATGTCCATCCTTTTCACAAAATCCACTACCATCTGACCTCCTGCATTCCTTTGTTTAACACCATACCTACCCAACACTTCCTCATCCCCTCTGTTCCCTTCACCAACATGCCCATTGAAATCTGCTCCAATCACCACTCTCTCACCCTTGAGTACAGTCATCACCACTTCATCCAATTCACTCCAAAATTTTTCTTTCTCATCCATTGCACACCCAACTTGTGGAGCATACGCACTAACAACATTCATCATTACACCATCAATTTCCAGCTTCATAAACATCACTCTATCCGACACTCTTTTCACCTCCAAAACACTCTCAGCATACTGTTCCTTCAGAATAAACTCCTACGCCATTTCTCCTCCCATCCACACCATGATAAAACAATTAATTATTATTATTTATTATTATTATTAATTAATTATTATAATATATATATGGATCCATGTTCATCCATCAAAAGTACTTTTCATTGAAAAGTACAAGATCAAACTCACTTTCGCGAAAGTGCATTTTATCAAAAATGTACTTTCACAAAAAAACAAAAAAAAAAACATGACAAAAAAACTAAAAAAATAAAACAGCACTCATGTTTATGCAGCCCATGTGGGAGGCTGTGCCCCCAACACCCTCCCTACTTTAATATTCTTACTCCAAGATTGCACTACAGTGAGAAAAAGGGAATATTCCCTTATTCCTGCTGTACCGTGATCTAAGCAACAGTTTGCTTAGTTGTACAATCAGCAGTACATGTTGATGTACAACTAAATATACATGCAAACAACTGTTTGCTTAGTTACCTTTCAGCAAAAGTACATTTTTGACAAAATGCACTTTCGTGAAAGTGAGTAAGATCATGTACGTTTTGATGAAACATACTTTCGATAATAAGACTAGGACCCATATATATATATATATATATATATATATATATATATATATATATTGGTTCGGTTCAGAAGCTCGAAATATTGAAATCTCAGATTTCAGTATTTCGAGCCTAAGAAGCAGAATCCACATAATAGCGAAAGTTTAGAAGTGCGAAATTTAAAACCTCGAATACCGGAGGTTTTGAATTTCGTGCTTCTAAAGTTCCGCTATGGTCATGTATTAAGGTAAGTATGTGTGTGTATTAAGGGGTTTGGGTAGGGGCTGTGGTGTGTGTCAGTGGGTTTTGTTGCTGTGATTTATGTGTGCGAAGAGAAAATAACTTGTGTGGTGGTGTTTTGTGTGTGTTTGTATGTAGTGCGACCTCGAAGTGAGAATATTTAAGTAGGTGGGGTGTGGGGGGTGCAGGGGGGCTTGCCCCCCTGCTTTCATGTAGCAGATTGATTGTGTGTGTTTGTGTTGTGGATGGTGTGTGTGTGTAGTAAAACCGCAAAATTAAAAATTTCCGGTATTCAAGGTTTTGAATTTCTGATTTTTGGTTTTCTTTGTTTTGCTGATTCCACTTCTTGGGCTCGAGATACTGAAATTCGAGATTTCAGTATTTCGAGTTTCTAAAGTGAATCCATATATATATATATATATATATATATATATATATATATATATATATATATATATATATATATACACACACACACACACACACACATATATATATATATATATATAAATATATGCACACACAAACACACACACACACACACACACACACACATGTATATATATATATATATATATATATATATATATATATAGATAGAGAGAGAGAGAGAGAGAGAGTTAGTTTGTGGTACTAACTGAAAGAAGTTGGCTAAAGAAAACATGTAAAAGGGTTGTTCCATTTCCTCTGAGGTAGAGATATTGTAGAGTTGATTATATTCATTAGTGATATGCAGGACACTTTGTCCTGTACAGAAAGCTGAAGCCAGATGTTTTACCTTCAGCCATCATTTATTACAGAATCTAGAGTTTGCTAATTTTTACATAACCTAGGTCACTGGCTTGTGTGATATCACTACAGCAGAGTTAAACTGTTAGGGAAAAGAGAGCGGGTTATACAAATGAGGAAACAATGGCATTCTCTGTTGCTGTGCTCCTCTAGGCCTTGCCCTATATCAGTCTAGTCATTTCCCCTCCTCTTTTTCCCTCTCTTTTGGTAGGTGAATTATAAGAATCAAGGTTGTCACCCAGCAAATGTGATACATTTCTGATTTGGGCCTTAGTCCTACGTCCTGGTGTCTTGGCATATGTACAGCTGAGGCAAGATCTTCTATAGCAGCCCACTAACATGCATGTACTTTCATGCAGCTGTTAACAGCTAGTTACAGCATATGTACTGCTTGAGAAGTCATAGTATTTGTGTGGGCCATATGCTGGTTCCTGTCTTGTCATCTAGCCTTTGCTATGTGTCAACAGAATGAGGATTCCTTCCTCTTCTGTGTATGGGCAAGCCTCTTCCATCATGCACAGCGGGCCACCTCAGCTCACTGGTCACTAATCAATCTCAGGATGTCTGGGTGTCACTCAGGGTTTATCCTTCTGTATGTGCAACCAGTCAGGAAAAAAAGAAATACAATCCATCAGAAAGAAAGTGCTCGATTTTCATTTTCTTAAATGAAGGGTGAATCTGATGTTCTGCGCATTAATGGAATATGTCAATTAGAAGATGTTCACAAGGGAAAGAATTCATTAGTTAAACAGAACACTATAGAAAGGCAATGAGGTGCCACATAAAATATCTGATTTTATAAATTTACTCTGAAAGAGCAGGTATCTGTTAACTACCAGGAACAAAAATACTTACAAATACTGAGAAATATTTTCCTATGCAGACCTAAAAAAAAAAAAAATTCTGTTCAGCTTTGTATTTAGACTGTAGTGTCAGGTATTAAGTGATAAGTATAAAGTAGAAGTGAAAAAAGGTTTACCGGCATAAGTTGAATGCAAACTGATTCTGCAAATATAAACAGGAAACTGCAATAAGAAATCACAACACTGTTCACCCTGTTGGCTAAAGCCTTATGTAAGTGTCATCACTTCCATTTTTTTGCAGTTAGTGAAAGACATGGTGATCTTCATGTAGCCCATTTAAGTAAATTAATTCTGACATCAAGCTATTTACTGCTAATCATTATCCTCTCTGAAGATGGAAATGCTATTACAGCTTCCTAAGTAGAGCAATGTGCAATATTAAACCCACATTTTACACAGAGTTGTAGTTTAAAAGCTTGACATTTGAGTCTCCAAGTCATTTGAAATACTATAGTCTAGACCTGGCAGATTAAAACATGTCTGAGTCTATGTGCCACAGAACAAGAGCAAGAGTTCAACATAAAATAAACCTACCACAGACTTATTTACTCCTATATTCGCACTTCATTTATAACTACAGTTCTTTACAGAAGAATCAGGTTCAAATAGGGAAATCTGATATATTATGCATCTGATCAATATTAACAGAACTAGATGTCTTCTTAGTGAATGAGAAATTTGTTATACTTAATAGCAAAACACAAACTGTTGCATCAAATATGAATACTAAGCACACAGAACCTTTAGAATGCTATAACTACTATATTCAAATGAGTTATTATTGCTTAAAATGATACATTCTTCTTATAGCTAACAATAAAAACAGTGTCAGGCCTACACTTGAGGTTTTCAGTGGATACAAGTAAAATCAAAAAGTTTCTTACAAGAATCAGTTATTGACTTTCAACTAAATTGACCTTGCTGGGCTTATTAGATGTGTTTCTAAATCAAGAAAAGGTATGTTTTATGAGTGTGACAATCAGTAATGTCTATAGCAGTGATGGCGAACCTATGGCATGTGTGTCAAAGGTGACACACCACAATATTTTGGGTGACACAACAGCATTCACCGACACCTGAGTTACCAAAGAAACTGAATGAACAAAAATATACGACATATGAGACCCTGCACCACCCAGAGATTAAAATGGATTCTCAATATCCATATCAGCACAGCATCTGTCATCACTGCAGCTGCACAGTTCAGGTGATTTCTACCTGCTGCACCGGAAGCTCATTTTCAAGGCGCAAGCATGATATCTGCAGCTGCAGTCTCCAGATGAGTGCATTTGTTTGAAATCAGCTTTTGCATTCATTGCTCATGTGAAGTGCATTGAATTATTTTGTGCCAGGAGTCAGTTCAACAACACTGCTGCAGAGGTAAGGGAGTTATTAACAACAAAGACTATTTCGGTATACTGTCTTGAGATTCTGCAGAAGGCAGTGCTGACATTGTTTTCTTTTCGTGGTTACACTTCTACAAAGGGTAAGTAGTCTGCATTTGTAAGCGTGTGCCGTTTTACATTCCTCTCAACTGTGCCACTGAATCCCTCCTAAAACTGATGACTTTCGACACTTAATGTTGTTGTTGTTTGTCTTTCGGCTTTTCCCGGTAAGGGGTCGCCACAGTGGAACTCCGGTCCACTAATGATTGGCAGTAGATTTTTACGTAAATGCCGAGGTGCCAGCTCGACGCTCAACCTGCAACGAAGGCACGCCCATTTATGCACGCATGTCTTTCAAATGCTACCCAACCGCGGGGAGGACATGCAGACTCCACACAGAAGGCACTCCCAAGCCCAGCCAAGAATCGAACGGGAGAACCTCTTGCTGTGAGGTAACAATGCTACCGCCATACCATCGACACTTAATAACAACAATTATTAGATTTATAGACTTATTTTACTTTAGAAAAATGTATATTAATTCACGTTCATTTTATTCCATTTACGTTTGGGGGACCACGTATCAGCAGAGTCAAGTTAGGGCATTTTCTAAATTTTTGACACACCAAATCCAAAGGATTCACCATCACTTGTCTATAGGCTGTCACATGTGTTAATTATTCCTTTTTTGGGGGAATTGTATCACTAAGTTATAAAACATGCTATCACACATACATAAAAATGGGCACCATAGACTCCTGAGTGACACTTTACTTTCTTTATATACTCAGTTTGATGAACAATGGTGTCTTACCTTATCTTAAAGATGAGTGCTCATGTGAAAATCCAAAAATCCTGTTTCAAAATGTCAGACATTGAAGGTTGCAACTCACTTGCCACCTTTCTGCCAGTTGAAAATTACATCTCCAGTTATTCCATCAAAGAGGTCAACTACTGTGGAGAAAGCAAATGGAAAAAACAATAAGATAAAAACAGATTTTCACTAACTTATGTTGTGCTATAAACTATACTTTCAAGTCATTATTCTATGATGGTTCATTCCATACATGGTAACCACTGACATGCTGCAGACCATTTTAGACTTAATAAATGTGCGCCTTGTCTCTCTCTTCTTACACTCCTATTACCATAATCTGTGTCTCCATATGTAACTTGGATACAATTGTAAATCATCTCTTCATGTTCATTACTGGACATAGTCCCTTAGAGAGTCTCCGTTGCAGCACTGGGATGTACAAAGTTTGTTGTAGATTGTAGGCCACAGAATGTAGCTCTGGGAAGGAGCAGGTTATTATTCCTCAACTGTGTAATGAGCACAATTTAAAAAATTTAATGCAAACTTATTTTCATTTGGAAAAGGCTTGCCAAGTCAATGGTTTTAAAGCTTCATAAATTTATTACATTCTGTCGGACACATAGCAAATAGAAAAATGCTGGTAAACTTTCTTATCTTTCAAAAACACAAATTGAACAAAATAAAAGACATACACAGACAGAGACCCGTACACACATACACACAAACACATTGATTTACAACAACATGCACATGCACGTGTACATACACACACACACACACACAGACACACACACACACACACACACACAGACACACACACACACACACACACACACACACACACACACACACACACACACACACACACACACACACACAAATATAGTTATGTACTTGTAGTCAGTAGATGGAACCAGTGTAAATAAGGGAAATTGCATGTAACATTTATTGCTATAATTCCTGAAATTTCAGCTCATGAAAATGACATTTCATTTTGTTCAAATTGTTGCATATCAATGTTTAATGATTAAGATGGACTGGAAAACTTATTTTTCCTCTTCTTTTACCTGTCACTTCACTCTATATTTTTGGGATTTTTTTGTCAGACAGATCTTTACTGATATTTACGTTCATCTACTATAAGACACACGTTGTTGCGTATGAAACACAATGACAATATTATAATGCAGTGTTCATTATTCATTAGCTCCCATCCTGCAACCAAACTCCCTTCCAGAATAAAGTCAACACATCTGTCTTATAGGGATAACTGTATAAACACCTAAGTACACAATCTGCTATTAATATGCTTGTCAAAACTAAAACCATCTGCTCAACACATTTACGTTCAGCTAACAAACAATATGAAACCAAATATTATCCAATATCTTATATTTAACATGTAAAAAATATTAATAGCAAAATGGAACAGATTTTCAAAATGCTTAATCTAAAGCCTTGATTATCAACTTACTGGAAGATATTTAACTTTCTAATTGTGATTAAAATCGACAAAAGTATGATATAGAAACCCAATTACCATATACCATATAGCAGACAAATATCTACTGCACTATACCTTATAATAAGTTATTTCTTACTACTGTTCATACATTATTCTGCTTCATTGTCCCTGTACACACATTCCATGGAGCTCATGCATTATCTAAATTAATCGGTGAAATATTACTCACTACCCTGATTTTCCTTATGTCAAGTTCACCCATCAATCAGTTCAACAAAATTATATATACATGGTACAACATTTGATTTCCATTTTCACCTTAATATCTTTTTTTTGTGATTATCATCAGAATGAACATATTTTTTTTAAATTTTAGTAATATGCATTTATTTCTCATAACCTAGTATATGCCAAATTAGTGAATGTGAGGAAATACCACATGCAAGAGTCTTCAAGTATAGTCTGAAATTTTCTAATTTTTACATATCCAAAACATGTGTCCCTAACTCCCAAAGACTTCTTCTGCCATCTAAATTTTACTGTAAGGAACATAAGACTTAGGATGGTATTCATGGTTTGCTATGTGGAAGAGTTAAAGCTATCCATGGTGTCTGGAAATGAACAGAGCTAAGCCATACTGATACACAGTGGCCAAGAATGAGCCAAAGGAAATAAAGTAATAATGAAATGTAAATGAGGAATGATGTAAAATGTAGTAATAATGAAATGTAAATAAGGAATGATGTAAAATGTAGTAATAATGAAATGTAAATGAGGAATGATGTAAAATGTAGTAATAATGAAATGTAAATGAGGAATGATGTAAAATGTAGTAGTAATGAAATGTAAATGAGGAATGATGTAAAATGTAGTAATAATGAAATGTAAATGAGGAATGATGTAAAATCTAGTAATAATGAAATGTAAATGAGGAATGATGCAAAATGTAGTAAGAATGCAATGTAAATGAGGAATGACGTAAAATGTTGAATGTAATGAAATGTACTCTTTCCTACTTGCATTTCATAGTGGAATTTTCCTGGTGTTCTGTACCATCTACAGGTAAGTTATATGAGCAGAAGTCTCACCAATCCTATCTTCTTTGGAGTTTTTGAAAATGCTGTCACTTGTTGCTAGCCTTGCTACTTCCATGTGTGACTTGGTTCTCGTCTTGGCATAGCCAAAACTGGATGTGCTGAGCAGTGCTCACTCGCCAAGAATGTGGAGATACAGGCAGAAAATAACTTTTCTCCCTAGGCCTCCACTGAAAATAGATACAATTATCCATTTAGACTTCACCAATAAACAAATATCAGTAAATAAATAAGTCATTATAACTTTGATAATCAGGAAACACATGACAGGTTCACAGTGGACAGGGACATTATAACAGTCTTAGTGAGAATTTATGACCCCCACAGGGGTAATGGAGAAATGCATGGAATTCCTATCCCAGTGGGCACTAAGATATGTATAGCCATCACTATACTTGCCTCAGGGACCTTTCAGAGACAGACTGGGGGCATGCTGGGTATTTCACAGGCTTCTGCCTTGAGAATATTGCAGCAGTTCCTGAATGTACTCTTGGTACATCTGGATCAGTGCATCTAATTCCTGGTGTTACCTCAGGGAAAAGCCAGGACTATGTGTGCCTTTTATTGGGTGGCACATTTCCCTGAGGTACGTAATGTGATAGATTGCACCCATGTTGCAATTAGACCCCTTATGGTTCATGGAGGAGAATAGTACCACAATAGGAAGGGCTACCACTACATAAATTGCCAGGCAATGTGTGATGCATGGGGGGGGGGGGGGTGGATCTGCAACATCTCTGCATCTCAGCTTCATGACAGTGCACAAGATTCCCACATGTGGCACACTAGCTATGGCATGATGCCAAGTGATCATCATGTTAGTAAGTGAAAAAATATTTTTCTCATTTTTAAGTAATTATGCATGCTAAAATGTACTGCTGAAGACTAAAACACTTTACCTTTATTTTGCCTCTCCCTCCTTCTCTCTATCTTTTTTTTTGTCCTTCCTGTAATGCTGGATATCTACTGAAGCCATGGATCATGACATCAGTGAAAAATCCAAGTGGAGATGCAGAACACACCTATAGCACATCCCTGTCCCAAAGCAGTATTGTCATTGACAAGGTCTTTGGCCTCTGAAGAATCGGTTTAGATGTTTGCATGATTATGGGAGTATCCTTCGGTTTGATCCAGCTACTGTGTGCACGTTGCAATCTGCACAACATGATGTACCAGTCTGGTGGTGAAGTGACACATTATGTCAGTGCAGCTTCCAGTTCTAGTACCACTATAACTAATGCTGACCAGTCAGCAGCAGTAGTAAGGATCCCATGCAACATACTTGTGCACAGAATATGGCTGTGCAGGTAACAGGCGTAGTTTAGTGCAGAACTATAGGCCATGACTCTCAGGTTAGTGCTTCCTTTCTTGTAAAAAGAACATACAGTATAAATGATGCATGCAATGATATCTGTGGGCTTTGTTGTGTCGGTAGACGGTCTGTTGTCTCTGTTCATCTGACATTCCTTCTCATCTTTAAATAATTACATTTTTATTTCAGAACAAGTATTACTGCTTGTAAATGTCATGCCTGAGCGCTCACTAACTCCTTTTCGGTGATGTTGTTTTCAGTGGCGGCTGGTGACTTCAAATCACAGGGGGGCTGCAGGAGACGCTGAATGGGTGGGGTCAAAGGGAAGGGGTGTGGTCAACCATAAAGGGGAGGAGCTATGCACAAAACCACAACAAACTAACTTTAATTAAATACGCTGCCCTGGGTGGCAAACCATCATTATGAAAGTCCAATCAAGACAAAAATAAGTGTAGAAGAATAAAAATATTTCAATGCATTGGCTGCATGACAGCTTACTTAATATCTAGATGGAAACAAAAGGTTGTGAGGCATGAAAAATAAATTACTTTTAAATACATTACTGGAATGCCAGTCAAAATCAAGTATAAGAAAAACCAGAAGCACTCAACTCAAACCACTTCTCCTTGCACTGCAGTTCTAATTATAATATATTCAGCTTTATTAAAGTACCAAGCAACATGCTGAAAGTAGAAATCTATGTGATGCCCCCACTTGTAAAAATGTTTCTTATCCAAAAAGACCTGCTGCCTGACAACTTGTTTCATGGGGAAAACATGATAAAAGTAAAAATGAAAAGCAAACAAGAAACAAGCTCAAGATACATTGCTTAAAGGATTACTGTACAGGTTATGGACCACACATGATTGGCATTCTGTTTAGTTTACGGGTAAAGTCTGTAGAGATGACTGGAAGTCTCCAACAAGTGTAATGAGCTTTTAAAATAATGGAATCCTGTCCTTTAATACCCAAGGCTTATACATTATCTAGTCAAGTATTCTCTGCATGGCAACAACAGAAAGGCTTTCAATGTTGGCAATTCTTTAACAGTATGCTTATTAAAGCTTACTTGCATCTTACGATGTCAGACAAGCTTACCTTATGGTCATTAAAGCATTGCTACTTAAACACAGAGCAACAGGCACTTTGAGTAATAAGCATAAATCTGAGTAATAAGCATAAATCAACAGTACAAAAATATGATAGAAACCAGACCATTCTGCAAAATCAAGGACAGATGAAAAGCCACTGTAGTACTTATGCAGTGTGTCCTCCCCATCCAAGGTAGATACAACTACTCCTTGCCTTGCTTGGACACATCCAGAGTCACTACATGGGGGAGTGGGGTGCAACAAGCATGTCACAATTTGAAGTCTCTCTGGCTGACTGTGATGGCCCTGACACATTTGTCATACCTCTCAACCTCAAGAGCAAGAAATCTGGACAAAGCCATACACAGAAGTGGGACAAAGGCACAACAATAAGGACAATTTTTAAATATTGCTCTAATAAACTTAGAAAGATAATAGAATAGGTCTTGCATTAGTATGAATTTTCTGAAGGGTATAAAATCTGAAACTCAAATGTCTGTCATTTTCTAACTTCAGTCTTTAGTGATTTGTCACTAATTTGCCAAAAAACACAATTTTATGAAAAATGGACCAAAATGTGATGCAAAAATATAAAATAGACACACAATACAGCTGCTACCTGTCAAAGAAGGGACACTTTAATATTAGTACTGCTACCTTGAGCAGCTGACAAAATAAAAGAATCTACATGCATTTCAAGTAATCTATAACTTTGATTATTACAGTTATTTCTTAATTGTAAACCCTCCATGTTTTCTTCCAAAATTGCTATTTTGTGGAGGGATTATTAGGGGGAAGAGCAACATTTTGAGCCAAAAATTGGGGACAGTTGAGAGGTTGGCTATGCCTAATTCTATAAAGCAATTTATTTGCATGTACCTCTCAACCTGTTAATGCAGTAAATCTGAACAAGGCCAAATATATTGGGGGCACATATAAACAGTACTAAAAATTGCTCTTGTATAAATTGAGACAGTTGATAGAACGGCTCTTACTTTAACATGCATTTTTATGAAGGTTATGAAGTCTGAAACTTATTATTTAGTGACTTCTGGCAAATCATTTAGGAATTAAAACTACAAATTTTATGAACAACAAACCAAAAATAAGAAGCAAAAATCTATTCATTCTTTGAAAATCTGGACAGTTGGGAGGTATAGTTCAGCTGGGCCTGTCTGAGTTTGCTGCCCCCCCCCCTGACAAAATAATGGTTGAATGGAGCCTCTGCAGCCATTCCAATGAGCCATTACTTGGCTATTTCACTCCATTTACCATAAACACTAATGTGCATACTGCCTTACTTCAATGATGAGTTGGACTTCATTTGAAAGTTTTATTTTGTATTTTACAGCACAAACATTAAGTCATCTGTTAAACAAAGCAATGCAGTCTCACAATGAAAACTTAGCATTAAAACTTCTCTGCCCTTGAAACTCACATTCATTGAAACAGCATTGAAACCCACATTCAAAGAAAATACATTTTGCCAGTGGCAGATAAAGATTATGTTTTCGAATCATAGGCCCCTTGCATATGAAACATACGTGCTCTTTGATACACCTTCCTCATTGTACTAAAATTATATTCCTTGTACAATACAGTACACTTGTTAGAGGGTGTTTTAAATTTGTTTTGAACATTTTTCCAGTAAGCAATGAAACAAAACATATGCACCCATAATGGCAAAACTGCCCAGTTGAGAACATTTATCATAAAAAAGTCTACTCAGACTTCCACAGTCCACCATTATTAGTAAATATACACAATTCTACAGTCCACCATTATTAGTAAATATGCACAATTCCACAGTCCACCATTATTAGTAAATATGCACAATTCTACAGTCCACCATTATCAGTAAATATGCACAATTCTACAGTGCACCTTTATCAGTAAATATGCACAATTCTACAGTCCATATTCAGTGAATTCAGTTCTTGCCATAGCTGTCAACCTTAGCACAAAAACCTGGACAAAGCCAATAATGGGGGAATACAGTCCCAAAAATAGGGACAAATTTAAAATATTCATCTTATAAACTTAGAAAATTGCTAGAAAAAAGGTTGTGCTACTATGTATTCTGAAGAACATGAAGTTTGAAATTCAAATGCCGGTCAATTTTACTGCGGACAGAACAAAAACAATTTTCAGCAGAGACGAGGGATTAATACTGCAGACACGTCTTTGTAAAATGGCAGGGCACCAGAGCAAATCCACACAAACACAGGGAGGAGATGCAGACTCCACACAGAAGCCACCCCAACCAAGAATCAAACCAGAAAACCTATAGCTGTGAGGCAACAATACTACCACTGCACCATCAAATCTGCAAGAAATTAAACATTCAGAAACCTGAAGTCTGAAATTCAAATGCCGGTCAATTTTACTGCGGACAGAACAAAAACAGTTTTCAGCAGAGACGCAGGGATTAATACTGCAGACACATCTTTGTAAAATGGCAGGGCACCAGAGCAAATCCACACAAACACAGGCAGGAGATGCAGACTCCACACAGAAGCCACCCCAACCAAGAATCAAACCAGAAAACCTATAGCTGTGAGGCAACAATACTACCACCGCACCACCAATTATGCAAGGAATTAAACATTCAGAAACCTGAAGTCTGAAATTCAAATGCCTGTCAATTTTACTGCGGACAGAACAAAAACAATTTTCAGCAGGGATTAAAACTGCAGACACGTCTTTGTAAAATGGCAGGGCACCAGAGCAAATCCACACAAACACATGGAGGAGATGCAGACTCCACACAGAATCCACCCCAACCAAGAATCAAACCAGAAAACCTATAGCTGTGAGGCAACAATACTACCACTGCACCATCAAATATGCAAGGAATTAAACATTCAGAAACCCTTAAGTCTGAAATTCAAATGCCTGTCAATTTTATTTAACATTTTTAATCAGGACAGTCTGACTTGGAACAAATAAACAATTTTCAGCAGAGGCCCAGGAAGAAATAATGCAGACATGTCTTTGTAACATGGGAGGACACAAAAGCAAACCCACACAAACACAGGGAGAAGATACAGACCCCACAAAGAAGGAACCCCAGCCAAGAATCAAACCCAAGAACCTGCAGCTGTGAGGCAACAATGCTACTACTACACCATCAAATATCAAGCATTGCAACATTTACAAACCACAGATATTATGAGGAACAGATCAGATCGAATATGAGGCAAAAATCTGAAATTTTTTTACAAATGGTGGTGGGTAGGGAACTCAAGTCTTTAACACCTGCATACAGGGTACAGGGTTCAAGCCTGAGGCATTCCCTACCACACCACCATAAGCACCTGGGGCATTTTCACACACACACACCACCATAAGCACCTGGGGCATTTTCACACACACACACTCTCTCCAGTAAAGCATAAGCACCATACACAAACTCCAGTAAAGCATAAGCACCATACACAAACTCTAAATAAACATTGTAAATAAAGCATAAGCACCATACACAAATAAACATTGTAAATTAAAAGGCACCTTACCTGAATATATCCAGCTAACGTACATCCTTCCCGCGCAATACTGAAAGACCCGCGAGATCCTAATGCTCCTGCCCGATGAGATCCTAATGCTCCTTCCCGACGAGATCCCTAATGCTCTGTCCCGAGTCCCTGCTGCTGCTCTTGCAGTCCGGACGTGACCCATAATCCTGGCGAGTCTGTGCACTGTAAAAGTGCACAGACGTCTCCTTGTGTCCCCCTATGGGGACGGCCAGACTGCCTTGAGCATGCGCATAGACCGACAGTAGTCGGGACTACTGCGCATGCGCGAAGTCCGCGAATTTTGAAAAATATTTTTTTTTTTATTTTTCATTTTTCTTTCTCTTTTTTATTTTTGAGGGGGCTGCAGTCCAGCAGCCCTATGCCACGAGCCGCCCCTGGTTGTTTTATATATTAACATCTAGTAAGGTGATTTACCTAACTATGTGTGTGCTGAATGTCCTCAAGTGGTGTAATTAGTGAAAATGGAAAATGGTTAATTCAGTATTAACAGGAGTTCATGCCTTGTATTTAAATGAAAACATATCATATTTTTTTATGTTGTGCACAATTTTCTCATTTAAAGTATGTTGTCTGTCAAGATACTGCACATTAGATTATTTTATTTTGTCAAACACAATAACCTGTGGCCTCAGAGACAAGAAAAGTCATAATTTGTGCAGTGGTGACAGTGATATGGTAGCAGTGTATGTTTACATGCCAGGATACTCATTTTAATCTGTAATTTGCTCAATATTCTATTTCCATGAAAACTTGTGGTGTGAAAATGTGATAGAGATCTCAAATGAGAGGTTCTGCTAGGTGTAGATGAATAATGACCTGGCCTGCATGAAATCTGTTGCACTTGTTCCCCCTGATTAATTACAGTACATTCTTGAGAAGCTCATGTAGTGTCATGTGATCTGCCCCCAAGTGTTTGGACAGTACCTATGGTCTTCTCCTTCCAAGACTGGCTCTGGCTTGAGTCTGGTAAATCCTAACTAGTGTCTAAATGGTGATGGCCATTCATGCTTGTTGAGACACTATACTACACATCAGTGTCATCATGGCATTATGTTGTGTAACATGACTTAAGAATTTATTGCGTGTATTTTCTCTTTTTGCCCCCCCTTTTTTCTGTTTTTCTTACTTTAATTATGCAAATGCATTCCTTTGTCTTTTATTATTTTCTTTCTCTCCCATTTATGTTAATTTGTTATAGATCTAATTCTCTGGAGTGGCCCAGGCATGTACTTCCCAGGTTTGGGAGTTCTTACGTCTGCTCATCCAGGGATGTCCTCGCAGGATCAGAGTGGTTGCAGCAGTACAGCAGGCAACCAAGCACATAGAAGCCTGGCAAGCTTCACTTAATGGAGTTTTCTGAACTTGGCTGAGGGTGCACTGGAACAGATCATGGGCAGACAGATGTAGCCAGTCAAAGACTCTCTTCAGCAGTTTGAAGACATGCTGTCTCAGCTGGTGCCAACTGCCGCAGCACCACAGGCTCCTACACCTCAAAATCAGGGTCCTCCACTAACCCACCATTTGACAGTGGATATGTCTGAGGCTCTGTGGACTGGAACTCCTGCAGGCACTTCATCAGCCCTTCTTCCCTTATCATTTCTACTACACCCCCTTATCTGTTTCAAACCCACACTACCCACTTATAGGGAAATAAACCTTTGAAAAATGAGGGGAGGTCTAGCTCCCAAAAAAAACATAGTGCCACTCCTCTCCCACCTCCTCCAAAACAACTCTCTTAATGTGATTCTTCTGTGTCTCTGTCTTTGTTGTATCTCCCCCTTTTTCAATCTTTCCTACCCCCCCTTTTTAATCTTTAAACAAACCAGCATGGTGTCTTTATAAGGCTACCCCATATAAAATGTTTTAAACCCCTTTACTTTTTAAAATATTAGTAATAAATGTAGTATTGTCCACTACTTGCCTTAAGTGATTCAGGGGTGATTGAACATAGCTGCATCTGTCTGCAATATCCAAATACATAAAAAGTTATACAAAGACTATGGGATTTCAAGTAGTACTTCATATTTACTTAATATTTTACTTTAGATACTGTATGCATTTGCCTTAAGTTGTCATGTTTTTCAAAATGGATTTGCTTTTTCCTTATCCAGCATGAATAACCTGTGCTTAGCTTATTTGCATATACGTGTAACAGAGGAGCTCCTCACAAATAACCAATATGTAGCTGCAAAATTCCAGGCTATGAATACTATCCCTAATCTATGAGGTTAGTTTTCCCTCAATGATTACAGAAACAAATTGTTGGGTTACAGTGGTTAGGCTTTTAATGGCCATCTAGACTATTTTCCTGCTAATAATCTATATACCTATTTATACAAGCACTTGCAAATATCCTAGACTTCCTTGAATTAGTGTCATACCATGCAAATGACAAACATAAGACCATGCAAATGGCTCCAGTTCATCATTTAAGAAATTGTACCACTCTTGTAATAATTTTTTGTTTTTAGCTGCATTGACCTCATTCTGCAATTTGTAAGACCTACTAATTTGGCACACTGTCAGGGCTATCCTCCCCTCTCCTCTCTCTTCTTATATCATAAAAACCACAACTAGAAGAGCCATTCTCAAAAGGTCAGTACATCAGTTTAGCTGTGCTTACAATTCTCTTGAATTTCAACCTCAGCATACCTCAAAATAAGTATCTGTGTGAGACCTGTACGCAAGTGCTCTAGTAACCTAACTACCAAAAATAACAAAAAAGTTGATAATGTCTATTCTAAGCACTCCCTTCACATCTCATCTTTATATTGAATATTACTATAAATAATTGGCAATAACAAATGTAATCAAAGCCACAGCTGTCGCTCACTAAATACCGTGTTGAACACATTCAAGAGATGCTTAGTGGGGGCAGAGCCTAGATGGCCAACTGAGAACAGTGAATTTTGAGAGCTCCATAAACTAGTGTAATAATACAGGAAAATGTTATTATTTTCAAGTTTAAAATGTCAGAAATCTATAGATAAACTACTAAACTACATAAATATCAATTTTGGTGGAGATATACAAATATTTTCCTGTCAAGTAACTTGAAGATATATTGAGTCACTGAATATGAACAACTCAAGGAATTCTCATCCAGATGCTGTTTTGAAAAAAGAACTGCAGTTGATTACATCTATCTTACAGGAACTATCTTTGAAGATGGATGGCTGTAAAAATTACTTAGAAAACCTCAAATTAAATTCTCAAAAACAGACTGATACTCTTAAGGAACTATTACAGCAACACCATACAAAAATAACAAATATAGAGACTTCTCTAAATGACACTGAAGGGAGACTCAAAGAGGAAGAATTCCAAAAATAATTTCTGCTTAAACAGAATACATGGCTGCCTAACAAAATAGATGACTTAGAAAACAGGGAAAGGGAAACAACATAAGGATATTTGGTCTGCCTGAATACACTGAAGGAGAAGACATTATTTCATCCTTAACAACCTGGATTCCTGAATTTTTGACTTAAAAGAGGGATTTTCATTTGGAATTGAAAGAGTGTATAGAGAGCACTGAGGAAACCTGCTTCAAACTCAACAAATACTCCATCTAGATCCATAGTTATAAAGTGTATTTCATTTCTGGACAAGGAACTCATATTAAAATTTGCTTGGAGAAAATTACCCTTAAAATACAATCAACACCTGATAAGGTTTGACAATGATTATTCTTCCAGAAAACTAGAACAAAGGAAAAAATTCTGGCCAATAATAAAACTGTTGAAACAAAACATTAAAGCACAGCTGGCCTTTCTAGCCAAGATAAAAATACTTTTTAACAATGAGATGAGAACCTTTAATGACCTACAAGAAGCTATTCATCAAAAACAACAACATAGCGTCCATCCCAGAAGAAATGGAATGGATTGCCCGTACTCTTAAAAGAATAAAAGAAACAAATCCTTGGACTGATGCTAGAAAGAAGAAACAAAAAATGATTCCAAGATAGCTGTCCCAAAAAATAACTCTTACAACTACATCTCTAAAAGTATCAACTGATATGGTACATCACTTGTCATCTGTTTTAATTTAAAAAAGCAGGGTTTCTTAAACAACTGAGAAACAGTAATGATTTATTCAGAATGTTCAAAGACTCCAATAATTCTTCACAAACAAAGGTAGGTCAAGATGGGTTATTATTTACGTTATATATAAGCCAAACAAAGCAATGTATAATACAAACATAGACGTTTTTATTCCCCTACTTGAACTCACTGAATACTTATCTTGTTAATTTTTGATTGATTTTACTTATAATAATTTAAGTAATTAATTAACTAATTCAACAAGGTACCATTCATCAGAGTTCAGACTCAAATATAACAAATTAACATCATATATAATAGCAATAACAGTAGAGTGTTTTGAAATAAAAATGCTGTCCTGGAGACTAATGCCTTCTTCAGTTAAAGTACGATTTAGAAATGTCATGTATGTCCTGGTTAAATAATAGTAGCAAGCTCTTAGTACAAATGCCATCATTCTTCTGTCTAAATATAGTTAATATCAATTATGGCAGGTATTACAGCTATAAGTGCTGTTTGATCAATCCTGATATGGTGTGCGTGGATGCAGCTGTGTCTGGCAGCTAGTACAAATGTCATTATTATTCTTTTTAAACATAGTTACTATCAATTATGGAAGGTGTCATACACAGCACCTTGAGTGTCACAGGAAAAATTGTTCCAAGTTTGGAATGAAATATTATTAATATTTGGAAAACTCAACTATAAATTTACAAACTTTACACTTATAAAAAACAGATAGTCCCTGTAAGATGTAAACTATGTGGTGCATTAATAGATGAAATACAAAATCTACCCTTCACTAAGAAGTTATGAATATTTCTCCCCTTTCTGTATGAAACACCAAGAGTGGCATTCAGCCAGGAAGAAACTTTTTTTAAGGAACACAAATACTTCCGATGGTATTTTACCTGCTCTATAACTATATTACTGAAACATCCAAAAGTTGTAACAAAATAAATCAGGTCCTTGTTATTTCTATCACTAGATCTAAAAGGGGCCAAATGATGTCTGTCATTAATGTGATGTCCTATAGTTGAAATATTACACAATTTATTCCAACTCTTTTCAAGTAATCTTTTGCTATAGCCTCTATTACAAAACATATCTACAGTTATTCCTAATTCTCGTCTGAAATCACAAGTATTATTACAGCTTGTAAATTTATAGTTAAGAGTTTTCCAGATATTAACAATATTTCGTTCCAAACTTGGAACAATTTTGCCTGTGACACTCAAGGTGCTGTGTATGCTCTTAAATGCCCCTGCAATTTATTTTATATCGGGGAAACAAAGAGGGCATTTAAACTGACATTATTGGAGCATGCAATGGATATTTATAATCAGAAATTAAAAAGTTCTATTGCAGCACATTTTCAACAGTTTCATAAGAGCAATAATGAAGGGTTACAAGGCACTATTTTAGAAAAAAATAAATGTGTCATTATATGATATAAGTAATCTTAAAAAACTGCTTCTGTTTAAGGAAGCAGTATACATTCTTAAGTATGATACTCTACACCCACATGGGTTGAATGAAGAGTTAAATTGGAGATTGTTAATTTAATTGTTTAATTGTTTTATTGTCATGTTTTTTTAGTATTTAGGCAAGTTCTTTTATGATTTTTCTTTACTCCTTGAAGGCTTTTTTTAGCCGAGATGTCAGAGAGAGATATTCTTGTGCTTTATTGTGCAATAAATTTGCTGTGGAATCTGTGGCTGGTCATATTTTACTCATTTGTTCTCATTTGTGGTGATACACACTTGTGTATAATAACACTACTGTTTTAACTTGTCATAAATGACATACACTATATTGAACATCAAGGGGAAGCATGATGATTTTCTCATATAAGTAAATGTGCTCAACAAGTCATATAATTGCATTAACTTGAATTGTGGTTTTGTAACCCATCTTGACCATACGTAATACTTAAGCTGTTACCAAGGTAACTAATGTTTTATACATAACATCAAACTGACAAAGTTGTTCAAGGGAAACAGTAGAAGCCTGAACTAGGAATGTCATAGAAAGTAACAATCACATTCTGAGCAAATAGTATTAAATTGACAATAATCACTCAGTTTAACCTTTGTTGATTATACAAAACAGAATTTTGCCATTTAAATCTACAGAGTTTCAGTATATGCTATAAAATGGCAATTTATGAATATGGAAACGGAACTTGTAATCACTAATCACAATAAGTGAATTTGTTGTTTCTAACCTATAATTTCACTCATTTTATAATAATAAATGATAAATATAAAAATCCTTATGTGTAGGAAATGGGGGGTAGAGGGATCCACTGATAATTAAAATGCACTAACTTTCATCAATGTTCACATAAAACAAACTTGAGGTTTTAAGTAAGTTAGCAATAAACAAAGTGATTACCTAAATGCTGGCAAACAATGAAATATAACTTCTGATATATTCAGTAAAATACATTGTATTATAAACATTAGGTATAAATATTATTACCATCTATTTATATTAAGTAATACATTTTGAAAGACTTCATCAATAAGGGTGAATATGTTAAACAACTGTGTGCTATAATCTTTTATTGTGGTTTTATATATGATACATCCTACCTTACTATGATTTAATTGCTTGTCATCTACCTTTCATGTAAATATGAATTGCTTATACAGTAAGTAGACATTTATATTGTATTAGAATTCTGTCTAATCTACAATAGTACTATATCTGTTCAAAATAATATAAGTATTGCTTATTCCTATTACAAATATTCTCCATATAATAATTCAATTTATGGAGCTCAGATGTTCAGGATTGTGAATGTACGAGTGATTATCTAATGGACTTAGGTTTATCCATCAGATTAGGAATGAGTTTCATTCCATGGCTAGTGCGGATCTTAGTTTTGCTAACATTTATTAATTAAAATTTGTTATTTCACAAAAAACATTTTTAGTATGCCTGACCAATACATTACTTTATTGGTAAACACTCAAAGTATAACACTGATAATTTCCTTTAAATGCTCAAACATGTACTTTATAGTTATCAGAGGAAAACGTTTAATAGTTACAATAAAACAAAAAAATACATTGTCTAAATAACCTAAGATGGATTCAACTTTATTATCTTTAAATACCAATGGCTTAAACAATCCTAGCAAGAATTCAAATCTACTGAAATATTTAAAACTGAACAAAGCACAAATTGTCTTCTTTCAAGAAACTCATTTCAAAACAAATGACAATTACAAATGGAATCTTCAGGAATATATGATACTGACGCAATCCACTTATAAGACAAAGACAAAAGGGGTAAAAAATTTTATGGAAAACAAATATGATTAACCCAGAAATCATTTATAAGTATTAAGATAAACAAGGCCTTATAGCATTAGTACTTAAATATAATAAATAATAAATATAATAGAATATGGACCCCAGCCAATCTATACTGGTTCTCAGGCATTGGAACAAGAACTGTTAAAAAACACTTTAAATTGAGATGAAAAATGTTCTAATATTAAAAAAACAAACACAGAAAAATTAAAACTAGATCTGCAAGCACCCATATCCTACAAAGAAATTACAGATACAATAAAAGTGGGTAAAAATAATAAAGCTCCAGGTAAAGATGGCATAATTATGGAAATATATAAACTTTTTCCTTCAAAGATACTATCCCTCTTCCATAAAACTCTATTAGAAATGTAGTCACATGCTTTAATACCACCCTCTTAGAGATATTCCTTAATCACACCAATTCGAAAGGAAAACAAATCCCCAAACCTCTGCACCTCATATAAGACCTATATCATTATTAAATAATGATTATAAGATTTTTATGACAATATTAACTAACAACATGAAAATACCACTATCCAAAACAATAAATAATGATCAAACTGGATTTATATATCATAGACACACAAATGACAATATTAAAAAGATAATTTCTCTTATAGATTATGTTAATAAAGAAAATAAAGAAACGTTAATAATTGGCTTAGATATAGACAAAGCCTTTGATTATCTAAATTGGGACTATTTATTAAAAATCCTAATGTTATTTGAATTTCCTGCATCCTTTGTTCATCTCCTAAAGAATATATATACAAATAATTTAGCGTATGTCAAGTTAGGTCATTTTACCTCTGAATCTATACATATAACAAAAGGCACTAAACAAGGATGTCCCATGTCACCGATTCTATTTGCTCTGACAATTGAAATATTGGCAGATTCAATTCATAACAATATAAAAATCAAAGGAATAGATGTTTATGAGCAATACAATTCTAAAGTAATGCTATTAGCTGATGACATATTACTAACATTATCTAATACAAAAGAGACTTGAGAAGAATTAGATATATTAATTGACAAATTTCACATGACTTCAGAACTTCATTTCAATAAATCAAAACGTGTATTTTTAAATAAAAAAAAAGAAATACAGACTAAGGGGGATCACATCATAGGGAAACAAGACTCTTTCTTAAAGTATCTAGGAAATGAGTTATGCAAGGATAATCGTGAATTAGTCTCAAAAAACTACAATAATATCATCAATGCAATTAAAATCTCTGTGGAAAAATGGAACTAAATAATATTAACATTTGAAGATAGACTACAGTTAATAAAAATGGTTTTACTGCCCAATATCCTATATATAGCCTTGGCAATACAACTGTTACCAGAAAGGAATATGCTTAAAGAAATAAATTCATGCCTAATAAAAATTTTATGGTTTCCCAAAAGAAGCAGAATAGCTTTAATGCATCATATCAGACCATGGAAACAGGGACAATTAAACTTTTCTGATACAGAAATATAAATAAAAGCATCAATATCTAAAACAATCTCAGACTGGATAAGTCCAAATTACTCTGCAAATTGGAAAGAATTACTAACTGTAATATCAATAAATTAATCTGATTAATAAAAAAAATCTCAAATAACAGATAAAAACAATTTGCCATGGCACATATGTTTTAGTATGCAATATAACATAACTAAACCCACTAAAACACGTATGATTAATTATTACATTGACTCATTTAGGAAAATTATTAATGCAAATATAGATTTAAAAATCTGGTTTGATCTTTTAACACCATTTATAGTCACAGAGAGCTTTCCACATAAAATATATAGAGATTATTATAATATTTTTATTTTATTTATTTATTTAAGTTTGTTGACCAGGAGTGTCCGACTGGACGTGGGTCCATTTTCAGCGGAGGCCCGGGGAGAAAAGCTCCACAGTAAAATAAACAGACAGTAGTTACATTGGATTACATAGTGATTAACAATTTAACATAGAAATTACTTACAACATATTTACAGATGAAGAACATAGTACATCAGTAGACAACTAGAATCTTTATCTGTGAAGTACATAACAGGCATTAACAAATGTAACAATGAGAAGTTCCTGCTGTATAATAAGTACTAGGCTTATGAGCATCTGACCTTGCTATCATCAAGGTAGTTAGTGGTGGTGAAAGAAAGGTAGTAGTTGGATGGGGTGGATGATATTAGAGTGGGAGTTGCAAGGGCATAGCCAGCATGTTTTTAGGTGCGCTTTTAATAAAGTTTTGAAGTTGGTGCATGATGGTACGGAGGCAATTGTGGGTGGGAATGAGTTCCATAATTTGGCTATGGTGCAAGAGAATAGTGCTTCACCAGCAGAGTTATTGGCTTTAGTGATCTGCAAGTGATTTTTGTTGCTGGATCTTAGTGGTCTGGTGGTGCGATAGGGTTGGAGTAGATTCTGGAGGGATGGGACATTTAGTGGATGGTTTACTAGTTTGTGGGTGAGTGAGAGTTGATACCACTGAAGGAGGTGAGGGAGTTCAAGCCAGCCCAGTTCAGCAAGTGAGAGACAGTGGTGACTATGGTAGAATGCCCCTGTGGCGAATTTTGCGATTTTGTTGTAGCAGGTCTCTAGCTTGTTTAGATCACATTGCCTTAGGTTGGTATATACTGGAGAGGCATAAAGTAGGGTGGAGATAAGGTGGGAATTTGCTATTGAAATCTTTGCTGCTTTGGTGAGAAATTGTTTATTTCTGTATAATGCTCCTAGTTTTTTGTGGACTTTTTTTATGCTCATGGATATGTGAATGCCAAATTTTAGTTTATTGTCTATTTCCACTCCTAGCAATTTGGTGTGGTCAGTTGGGTATATAGTGGTGTTGTCTTTTGCTGTGATGTTAAAGTGAGAGTTGTTTTGAGTATGTTTGGTAGGTTGGAAGATGAGTAGTTTAGTTATGTTTGGGTTGAGTATTAATTGGGCATCGGATAACCATGTTTCAACAGAGGAAAAGGCTTCCTGTGTGACTTTTTGCAGTTTGGGTAGGGACTGGGCTGAGCAGATGATGGTAGAGTCATCTGCGTATTGGATGAGTGTGCCATGTTTGGTGGCAGAGGCTAGATTATTGGTGTGAACAGAGAAAAGTAGGGGTCCAAGGATGGATCATAGAACATAAAATATAGAATAACATATAGATAAATGATTAATTCCTGGGAACAGAAAGGATTTGTTTGTTGGCTCCAATGTATTAAAGAACTAAAAGTTTTAGATATACAAGAAATAAAAACAACATACAAAATTCCACAACAGGACTGGCTAACTTTACAAAGTATTCTGTCATATTCGCAAGATTTAAGTAGAATAATTAACAGTTCTTCATTTAAAGAAATACCTAAATTTACTAAATACATATATGAAATCATATATAATGACTTTGACATGAGGATCAGTATTTCAAAATTTTACAAAATATTGATAAACTATAAAACAACACCCAAAGCCTCATATAGGAAATATATAACAAAAGGACACTCAATACAGTTAACTGAAGATCATCATCTTCTTTAGGCTGTTCCCATTAGGGGTCACCACAGCAGATCATCTGTTTCCATTTCTTCCTGTCCTCTGCATGTTGCTCTGTCACACCAACTGTCTGCATGTCCTCTCTCACCGGGTCTACCTGATAACACCAACATGCCAAAACACCGACAACTAAATAACCGACACAGCAAAACCGAAAGTTCAAAAACATGAAACTTCACATGCCCGACAAACCACAATCCCAACAATCAACAAAACAAATAAATTTCCCGAAAAACACACACACAACACAAGCACACCAAAAACCTTACAAACCTACACTAAACCTTACATACACAACTATATATGCACTAACCTTAACCCAAACCCTAACCCTAAGGTCCATCACTATTGCACACTTACCTTACCCGCACCCTAACCCTAACTCACTTAATCCACTCCTAACCTTTAAGTCTGTCACTATCGCACACTTACCTTACCAGCACCCTAACCGTAACTCACTCAACCCACCCCTAAACCTAACATCCGTCATTATCACACACTTACCTCACCTGCACCCTACCCTAACATCCGTCACTATCACACACTTACCTTGCCCACACCCTGAGCCCAACGTCCATCCCTTTCGCACACTTACCTTAACATGTCAGTGTTCTCAGCATTGGGATTCTCAACTTTCGGTCTTCTCTGTTGTCGGTCTTCTGGTGTCGGTTATCTCGTTGTCGTTCTTCTCAGCTTTCGGCGTTATCAGGTAGACCCCTCTCACTGCATCCATAAACCTTATCTTAAGCCTTCCTCTTTTCCTGTTACCTGGTAGCTTCATCCTTAGCATCTTTTTCCCAATATACTCAGCATTCCTCCTCAGCACATGTCCAAACCAACATAATCTTGCCTCTCTGGCTTTGTCTCCAAACCTTCCAACCTGAGCTGACCCTCTAATATACTTATTCCAAATCCTAACTTAGATATTAAAACAAATATCTTATTATTGATAAAATACACATCCTTTACACAATGCTGGAAAGTTTTTAATTGGAAATGCTTGCACAGAGCATTCTTAACCCCAGACAGAATCAGTAAAATTAATTCTTCCATAAAAGGAATATGTTGGAGATGTGAGCAAGTACACAATGCAGATTGGATCCACATTTTCTTTGTCTTAAAATTTTGGAATGGTATTAATAACTTTCTACAAGCTTAATTTAATGAATCATTTTATTTAACTAAAGCTCTTGTATTATTAAATGTGAGCGAATGTCCTCATTTAAATAGGTCAAACATGTATCTAGTATGGACTATACTTGCAGTTTCAAGGAATTGTATAACAAAAAGATGAAATACAAACAATAGCAACTTTGGAAGACTTCAACAGCCTACTGAAGACCACAGCATTATTGGAAATTAAAATTAAACAACTAAGAATTTATCCAAAGACATTTATCAACAACCCTTGGGGAAAAGTCTAATCGCTGATTGACACTTTACAATAATTGATTAGACACTCTGATAATGGATTGGACATACTTATAAAGTAACTGTATACAGTAAGATCTGTTATAGTGTCAGGCTAATGTAAATAGTGTACATAGTTATTTAAGATGGTATGTATAAATACTTTGGAATTCATTCAAATGTATTTGAAAAATAAAAAAAAATGTTGGGAAAAAAAAAGAGTTGCTAGTCATATAATATGGTTCCTTTTTTCCAGTGTAATATTGCCAGACTGTAATAATTTTAAAATTCAACTGATTGTTACTTGACACTTAGATCATCTGCTTCTATCTATCTGCACAGATCTTCATCATCAATAAATACAAATTCTTGACCTGAACAGCATAAAAAGTAATTGAGGATCTGTTGCATTTAGACAAAGTGCTTCCATATAAACTACAAATTGTACCCATGGCATTCTTTTCTTCAGCCCAAATTAATGTTCTCATCCAATTATTAACTGATTTCAAAAGAATATTTAGAGTGCTAGTGAGAAAAGCTTTAACATATATATGCAGTAGAAGTAACACAACAATGGGTGATGCCCTGCCCTCAGATCTAAATCCAATTCTGACAGCTTCAACCTTCTAAGCTCATCTTTGAATCTTATCATTGGCTCTTCTGTTGTAGTCACTGAGTCCTCAACTGAAGGACTTATCAATACTTCAAAATACTGTATGAAAAGTATTTCCCATAACCATCATACTGAGTCCTTAAACTGTGAGACAGTACATAACTCACCACTGCTGCCTTCAGCTTAATGGTATTACTTTTAAGTTACTTAAAAAAGTGGGGTTGAATGGGGTGTTTAGAACTCACCATTGATGTAATGGTACTTCTTAAAATTGTCAATCATATTAAAATATTTAATATAAATGTGTATATATATATATATATATATATATCTATATATATCTATATATATATATATATATATATATATATATATATATATATATATATATATGGATTCCATACATTTGGTCGAATTACACTTAGTTGAAAATGATACCAGGCATTGCAAGTCATTGAAAGCTCACTTGGTCGAAGTTCATTTGGTCAAAAATGGAATATAGCCCCTGCCCCACTGCAGTGCAACCCTGGAATGAGAATATTAAATAAGGGGAGGTGTGGTGGGGTGTAGCCCCCCACATAATTTGAATGTGTTGGCTATTATAAGAAGGTATATCCATTAGAAATGCATTGATATATATATATCTTTAGTAAAAACTATTGGCATAATATGGCTCCACACCCCCCTTATTTAATATTCACACTCCAGGGTTGCACTGCAGTGGGGCAGGGGCCTCATTCCATTTTCGACCAAATGAACTTCGACCAAGTGAGCTTTCAGTCAAGTGAGCTTTCAGTGAAATGAAATGCCTGGAATCATTTTCAACTAAGTGTAATTCGACCAAATGTATGGAATCCATATATGTGTGTGTATATTTATAGATAGATTTATAACTTGAATAAATAGTGAAAACCAATATATAGATTTCTAAAAAGAGATGGCAGATCAACATCTGGTCTGATTAAATATCACAACACTTCATCAGGAGAGAATCACATCTTTTCATTATTCACTCTCAGTCACAGAACCTTTACTGCCTAACCCAAGCACCCAAGCTGCTAATGGTGTAAGATGCACCACAAAGAAAATTGCAAACAGTAGGATCCAGTGTAGAGTTCCTCTATTCAACCCTTGTGTTCAGACTATATCATTATACAACACTTCTCATCTTTCTGATTTTCTAACTGACCCATCACCCATAAACCCCTCTCATGCATCTGCCATACACCTAATTTATAAACCTTCTAGATACACCAATTTGAAACAGGCAGCCTAAATACAGCTAATCTTATACCATGTTGTCTTGGTCATATGCTATTCCCACTATCCTCCTATATACTAGTATTATCTTCCCTCCTACATAATTTTATAACTTACTCCATTATATCTCTTGAACTCTTTACAAATCTATATAAATATAAAAGCTCCCTTCCTATATAATTTTATAACTTACTTCATTACGTATCTTAAACTCCTTTCTTTACTGAAATGTAAGAACACTAATCTTCTTTACAACGTTTTCCCTTTTGCAGTATCAATCCATTTATTTTGTAATTTCCTGCAAGATCTTGCAACTACATGAACTGTATAGACATATAATTGTTGATGTAACACTTTATTGTATGTACCCATCTTGTAATTGTTTGTTCATGTTAAATCTAACTGTTGCTTTTCTGAGAACTGTCTGAAATCCATTTAATATAAATGCACTGTGATGGAACTTTTCTCCCCGGACAGTCTCTGAAAATGGGTTCTGCCCAGTCGGACTTTTCCAGTCAATCAAAGACTAAAATAAATAAATACATCAGAAAGCAAGAGACAGGACTATATGACTTTGGCTTTTGACTTTAATTAGGAATAGCCACAATTAAGCCAACAGAACCATCTGTAATCCTTAAGTCCGGCAGAGCTCTAGTCATATAGTACAAATCCACTCTGTCAATGGCCTACATGTATTTAAGCTGATCACTACCAAATCCTTTTGCTCAGACTATACAATTATACATGAAAATGTCTTTCTTCATTATCTTATCAATAATCTCTCTTTCCATAACAAATCCACAGTGACTAGGCACATTAAATCTGGAAGATATTGTGAAATTCTGTCTGTCACTAGTGCCATGAACAGATTGCAGTCATGATTCAAATTGAAATAAACCTATAGGAAAATGCCATTGCTGAGAATTTACCCTACCTAAGGAGCACTGCTTGTTTTCAAGATTTCAGAAATTCCATAGTCTGATTTACCTTATTATATAAATTCAAAAGATGGGTGACAACCTTATATTTATACAGTCTCCATACTTCATTTGAAATAGCCTTAGTTCCTCAAATTTCCTTTGCTGTTTGTCTACTGACATTTCTTCTTCATAATAAATTTAGTGAGGAGCTCAGCCTGCTTTTCTGTAATCTGACAAATTAAAATGTTTAAGTAAACACTTAGCTCATCCTTTTTATGACTCCATGTGGTCTCCCCCTCATACAGGTTTTGGTAATGCATTCAAAGATATATCTCTGTTTTTAATGAAGGATCCCAATACAACTTCTTATCACATGTATTTTGTAACCCCACAATTACTTTCTTTGAATGCCGCAGTCTCAGTTTCAGATATAATACCTCCTGATTTCAAGGAAACTGAAAGAAATTATTTTTTGAGGTTTTCTGTAGAGATTCAGTTTTTCACCAGTCCTTCAATTTCAAACTATAAATTTTACTTTTCTGGTCTACTGTCTTTATCATCATCATCCTCATCATAATCACCATACTCATCAAACAGTATTCTGCAGCTCCTCTAACTGCCTGCTTTATTTTAAGTTCCTCATTCCAGATATTCCAGGTATCAGCTGCAGATTTTTCTTAAATTTATTCAAGGATAATAATACAGATATAGCCTACTGCAGTCATATCACTTCTGCCTTACGGTTTACCACACACATAAACCCATCAATAACTATTTGGTTTGCTTACAGTAAACTGTGGCAAAATGTCAATGTTTCTACTTTTAACCCCATTATTCACAGCTAATTTACACTGCCATTAGCCTGACGAGCCTGGTCTGCAAGGCCATGGCACGTATCATCATGGAACTTATAAACAAAGACACTGGTAATCTCCAAACTCTGGATCCCACCCAGCTCAGGTTTGTAAAAGGCAGATCATGTCTCCTAAACCTGATAGACTTCTTTGAAGCAGTCACCAAAGCCGTAGACAAGGCTAAAGTGGTTCACACAGCCTATCTAGATCTTGCCAAGGCTTTCAACACCATCCCCCACTCTGAAATTATAGATGAACTCACTAAACTAGGTATAAATCCCTATGTCACAAGATGGGTTGCCAACTGGCTCACTGACAGAACCCACACTTTGAAAGTAGCAGACTCCAAATCCGATGTCAGACCAGTGACAAGTGGAGTACCACAGGGTTCAGTCTTGGATCCTCTCCTGTTTGGTATCTACTTCTCTGAAGTACAGGCTAACACAGAAGGTCTTTGGCTAACGAAGTTCGCAGATGACTGCAAACTAGGAGCCATAATCGAAACTCCCAACGATGTGGACATCCTACAAAAGGGCCCCACTGAGACAGATGCCTGGTGTCAAAGCCATGGCCTCAAGCTCAATGCTAAAAAGTGCATTGTCATCCCCTTTGGAAAAACTCTGTACCCATGAACTACAACATAGGCAGTAGTATACTTAACACCGAAAGTGTGATAAGAGACCTTGGGACACAGATGGACAGTAGTCTCTCCTTTGATAATCACATCACCACAGTAGTCAGGAAATCCTTCTACATGGCACACCTCATAACAAAAGGTTTCTCATCCAGAAAAAAAGAGGTCATTGTTCCCCTCTACTCATCACTCATTAGACCCATTATAGAGTACAACACCCCTTTTGGTATGTACCTCACAAGACAGCTACAGCAGCTGGAATGGCCGCAGAAATACCTCGCAAAGAGGATTACCAGACTCAAACAGATGCCCTAAGCAGACCGTCTCAAAAAACTCCAGCTTTACTCCATCGCATATCGCCTACTCAGAGGTGATCTCTGCCTAACATACAAAGCTATGTCAAACCCAGAGCTGTTGGACATGCTCCACTTAAAGAAATCCCAATCCCTCCAAGCTACATGCTCTAGGGACCTAAACCTTTTCACCACAATAAACAGAACATGCCGGAGGGATAGATTCCTGTCCCAGAGACTTCCCATACTCTGGAATAAAGTACCTATCTATATCAAACAAAGCTCCTCATTAGCACTCTTCAAGAAAAATCTTGATGATTGGATGGGAAATAGGAAATTCACCCCGGGGATCACCTCTGTGGCTCTGCTCGACAGTGGCACAGGAAAATAATTTTCTTGGGTGGCAAAAGCCAGGGTACCTTTTTGGCTGGGCTTGTATAGGCCCCAGGGCCGATAGCCTAGTACCTACCTATGAACCTATAAGTACCTACCTATGAAGGTAGCATTGTCCAAAAATAGGGTATGTCTTGACTTCCCTCACATGGGATGCATGTTCTGTTACTATGCATATTTTGTCATTCCCCAGCTGGAAAAGAAATTGACTAGAATTAAATGTGTAATAACCCCCATAATAACTGAATTGCCCCAGGCCCCTCTCTAACCTCATTTACACTTGGCAATGTATTCCATTCTCTCCAATAAGTTAATAACCTTCTTGGAAAATACTCAGTTCTCTCACTCAGTCTCTGACTCCCCTTTGTGAAGTCCTAGGTGGCATATGCATACAGACACACACACACACACACACACACACACACACACACATATATATATATATATATATATATATATATATATATATATATGTGTGTGTGTGTGTGTGTGTATGTATGTATGCATGTGTGTATATTAAGTGTCTTATTGGAATTAATGTACTCCCCATCCATGTGAAGCAGAGTTCCTCCCTAAACCAATTCAAGTGCAACCTGAACAATTGAATGGGGAATAGGAAATTCATCCCTGATTTGGCACCTATGTCTGTAATGAATACAGGCAACCTGTAAATGGTTCATCTCCCAAGCCCGTTTACACTTAGCAAGGGTATCAGAACTTGTCAGAGATTTGGGATGCATGGCTAGGCTTAAAAAGACCCTTGTGGTTGTTAGCCTAGTAAACACCTATGAATCTATGAACCTATTTAGTTATTTGACATTTGTTTACTGGGAAAGCCCAACTGGGACAGAAAAGCGCTCATTTTCAGTGGAGGCCCAGGGAGAAAAGCTCCACAATCACAAAATTTAAAAAATCAAGTACAGATATTTTAAATCACAAGTATCATGTTACACTATAAAACATGAGAGAAAAAATGTTATAATGAGAAAAACATAGAACATATGTTTCATAGCAGAGTGCAATAAAAACAATAACCTGAGTTGGAGAAAATAAGGAAAAAACTCAGTAGTCATATTATATTTTATACAGATTAGTATGTGATAAATGAGACCTAAGACGATTCTAATAAGATATTTAAAGAGATATTAGGTGTATTAGGGCTATACAAGGAAGACGGATGGAGAGAAAAGGAGATTATCAGAAGAGTGCAGGGTAGGGTAGCTTAGGTGAGTATGAAGGAATGAGAAAGAGGTATAGGAAAGGTCTGCAAAGATGAAGTAAATAAGGTAAGGTAGTGGGAAAACAAAAAAGGAGTGGAGTAGGAGGCTGGAGAGTGTTGTGAGTGTGAGTAAGTTCAGCCAGGATTGGCACAGGAGCAGGTCCAAGATTTTGTAAGGTATTCTTTAAGGCATCATTTAAATGTGGGTAGGTTAGAAATAGTTAAATATAACTTAATACATTTTCTTCAGTTTGATAGGATTCATGCAAATAATTTTATATGGCAGGATCTTAAAATTTTCATACCTAATTAATTTTTCAACTACAGTACCAACACACAGTTGTAAATTATCCATTTCATAGAAGTGCACTTACCTGATCTTATTAAATATGGACAATTACTATTACATTATTTCTCAAAGTTTATTCACTTAGAAATCTTGCCATAGTTCTTATGTTATCCATATTGTGTTCATACTTAACTATTTCCCAATAACAAGTCTATAACCATAGTAAAATGAAAAAAACGGCTTCCACCACAACGAGAAGTACACTGAAAAATTCTGTTAGGATACAAGCTTTAATAAAATGAAGAAATAAAAAGCACAAATTGTGCTGTTCAGATTGCAGGTCAAACAGGATAAGCACTTTCAGTTAAAAAACCTTCTTCAGATCCTAGTGTGTAGACTTGACTTACTACTGTTTAAATAGAGATCCTTAATTGCTCAGCCAATCACATACAGCCATCAAATACACACCTTCCTTAAGCCTCCATTTCATTTCTTAATCAGGCTTCTCTCTTTCAAAATGGGTTTAATAAGAGCTACTCTGTTAAGCTCTGGAAACATATTAGCTGTAAGGTTCATGATCCATCTGGTTTCTTCCTTTTCAGATCTGTTGACAATGTCTCCTCCACGAAGGTTAGTAGTCACATTTGAAATAACCATAAAACTAAATGAACGCCCTGGATTTTCAGACACGTCCATACAGGGCATTAGTTACCACTTTATTCTTGATGTATAACAGGTGGCAAAGTATCCATTCCTTGAGTTTTTTATTTGTCTTTCCTACGTAATAACTCTGAACAATACAGACAAGCCAAGAAACCACTAGATAATACACAATGCAGGATCCGATAAGACCAAAAGGGCATCCAACAAAACGCCAGATAAACAAAATAAACGTTTAATGCAATAGTTTGAAGCGCTTTTCGTCTGCAAAATGTGCAGACTTCCACAGAAACATGAATAAAACTTACAGTCAGTCTTTATAAAGGAAGTCATGCTCACTAATTGCTAAAAACATCAATAAAACAATTAAGTACAATTAACTAAGCAAAAGGTTACCATAGACAAACTCCTCCTATCAATTGACTCCACCAACATCCTAAACATTAAGAATGTGAACTACATTATTTAACTCTGAAGTAAGTTAGTAAATCAAAGGCTTCCATAATGAAAACCATGCTACAGCTTACACGATGTATATGTGTTAATACTGATAGTATTATCTTTCAGTACTATGTAGTGCCCTATCAAAGACGTTGATTTTGTTGTAGCTGTATAATGTTATATAATGATCTGATGTGAAATAAAAATGAAAATAAACAATGTGTAGCTTAAATGTAAAACATTAAGCCACACTGGGCTATCTCTGTAAACTTCTAAGTTTTAAAACACTACTTATTGAACATGAGTCATTCAATCCTGGAAAAGAATACGCATTAAGCCTAATTTGCCATTTAAGTTCTGATTCTTCTAAGAGTAAGGGTAAGGGAGCTCCCCTCTTGTTTTCAAGTATTTGATCAATAACCAAAAACTTAAGGCTATGTTCATTGTAGCTACAGGTGTGTTTAGCCAGTGCATTCTCCTGTTTTTTCTTCATGATGGCATACTGATGCTCGTATATTCGTTCACGTAATTTCCGCTCCGTTTTTTCCACGTAAAATGCGGAGCATCTCTGACACTTAGCTAAGTAGACAACCATTCTGGAGTTGCAACTAGCTCTACATCTCAACATGTATACCCTGTGTTGTATTACAAATCAATTACTTTCTTCAATATACCTGCACTGATTGCAGTTTTGGCATTTAAAAGTGCCAGGTGTCCTTAAAAAACTAACACAAGGTTGTTCCAGAATCATTTTCAAGTTCTTACCTCTCCTAAAAGTTGCCTCCGGGCGAATTCCTACTTTGGCATAGACCATGAGGTTACTTTTAAATAAGTAGTGTTTTAAAACTTAGAAGTTTACAGAGATCGCCCAGTGTGGCTTAATGTTTTGCATTTAAGCTACACATTGTTTATTTTCATTTTTATTTCACATCAGATCATTATATAACATTATACAGCTACAACAAAATCAACGTCTTTGATAGGGCACTACATAGTACTGAAAGATAATACTATCAGTATTAACACATATACATCGTGTAAGCTGTAGCATGGTTTTCATTATGGAAGCCTTTGATTTACTAACTTACTTCAGAGTTAAATAATGTAGTTCACATTCTTAATGTTTAGGATGTTGGTGGAGTCAATTGATAGGAGGAGTTTGTGTCTATGGTAACCTTTTGCTTAATTAATTGTACTTAATTGTTTTATTGATGTTTTTAGCAATTAGTGAGTATGACTTCCTTTATAAGGACTGACTGTAACTTTTATTCATGTTTCTGAGGAAGTCTGCACATTTTGCGGATGAAAAGCACTTCAAACTATTGCATTAAACATTTATTTTGTTTATCTGGCGTTGTTTGTTGGATGCCCTTTTGGTCTTATCGGATCCTGCATTGTGTATTTCCTATGTAATAAGCTTAGCACAGTTTGCATGTGCCAACGTATATAGCATTCTTGCTGTTACAGTTGGCAAAACCAGAGAACTTATAACATTTGTTGGTTACCGGACGAACAAAACTGCTGGAATATTTAATGTGGCCGCAAGCTTTGCAAAAGCCACATTTCCAAGTTCCTAACCTATTTCTTCCTTCTGTACTCTGCTTGTTAGGTATTCCGTCATAGTTGCACAATAAATCCTTTACGTTCTTCTTGTTTTTAAAACCAAACTTAGGTGTTTCCCCTACAATTCTCTTAATTTTGCTGTCAGCAGTTAGGACTGGCCAAAATTTCTTGATGGTTTCATTGACATCAAAGGAGACAGTGCTGTAGGTCATTATGCTTCTGAGACTGTTGCTGTTCCCACCTTTCTTCACATCACTCTGCATCCGCTTCGAGAAGTATGGTTGCCCTTTGTTATGTCGAATGGACATTGCTTTGCTTTTACTCATATCCAATTGTTTTTTATTATAGCCTCTTGAGGCAAAATTCTGTAAAAGTTTGTCTTGTTCCTGCAGAAAATCATCATTGTCAGTACAGAGCTTGGATATCCTGGTCACTTGATTTTCAACAATATTCTGAAAACATGTCTCAGATGCATGCTATTATAATACAGCATACGGTTCCTCCATTGTGGTTTCCTGAATATAGGGGTGCCAATTCCTTTGCTATTATTCACTGAGTTTCTCACGTCTAAGAACTTGATCTCACTTACTGACATTCTCACTTCGAACCTTAAAAAGCTGGTCGTATTTGTTAAATAGTTAACAAAATCATTGAGGCACTGCATACTGCCCTTCCATAGGAATATAACATCATCCACAAACCTACTGTAAAAGATGATGCATTCCTTCCATTCATTTTTCGTATCCATTTCCCATTGCCTTTCCCATTCGGCTAGAACTATATTGGCATAGCTGTTTGCACAGGGGGTATCCATGACTACCCCCCCATTTCTGCCAATAATAGCTTTCACCATAGAGGAACACATTGCTCTCCAAGACCAATTCCAGCAGGCTGCAGACTAGATTCACATCCATGCTCACTTCAAAGTGAAAGGCAAAATCCCTTACTGCTTCTATTCCTAGATCATTGGGTATGAAAGTGAATAAATTATTAACGTCCATCATCACCAAAATGAGGTTGTCTGTGGAGCTTTCTTGCTCCATTCTTTCATGCAATCTCTCCAGCAACTAACCAGTGTCCCTCAATGCAGTCTGTGTGAAAGGTAACAACTTCTTGAGTTCAGTTTCCACATACATTGAAAGGGGCTCAGTGACCCAGCCTCTCGCCGAAACTATCGGTCTCAGAGTGGGGTCAACACTGTTCTTAAGAATCTTGGGCAGCCCTTTAATAACAGGTATAGTTGGATGTACCATTTCAAGAAATTGCTCTAGTCATTAATTTGTCGTACAGGACCTTCTTTACTGAGGAAATCAGTCTGTCTACTTGATACTTCTCGGTTTTGTGGTATGTATCACTATGGCTTAACATATCCTGCATTTTCTCGGCATACTGTGTTGAAGTCATCACTATTAAAGCTCCTCCTTTGTTAGCTGGCCTGAAAATAATTTCTTTCATTATTTGCAATTCTTTTAGCGCCTGAAACTCATTCTGTGTTAGGTTGTAATAGTGTTTACTTTTTCCTCTTGACCTCCGTTCAGCCACCTCATACTCACACAACCGTAAGAACATCTCGACAGTGGGATGATTACTGGGAACAAAGGAACTTGTTTTTTTTCAACACAGACGATATGTAGTTTGTACCAGTGTTTTCATTATCAAAAAGTCACTTCAATGTAACGTTCCTGCCAAAGAACCTTAAGTCTGTCACTAACTCACTCAGGTCAGAACGTATTGAGGGTATAAAGCTCAAGCCTCTTTGCAGAACACTCATTTGGGTAGCTGTTAACGCATAATCAGATATGTTAATTACCAATGAAGTCAATTCATCTGAGCTCACTAGAGTTCCTAGGTTACCTTTCTCTTTTTCCTCTCTCTGCTTTCTGACCTGGATCTCCCGACATTTTTCTGTGTTAATAAAAAAGGGAGTTGCTGTAGCAAAAGTGCATGGATGGATCCCTTCTTTGGTATTACGCTTGAAACTATTTCACTTGAAGGCTGAGTGCTTCCAGACAAAGAAGTGTCTGCATTCATTACATTTCCATTAGCAATGTAATGACCTCAAGCATGCCAGAATCATTATTAACTATACTGCCATTAGTCCTTTTGTTAGGAGTATTACGAGAGGCTAATTCAAAATGTTGCCCATTGGTGAGTACATCACTATGTACTTCCGCTTGTATGTTCACACTAGAAACAGTGCTGCATGTCACAGGTACATTTCCCATGTTTTCAGAGCATTCTTTTCTATTGGTTGCTCTCTTATCTCTCGGCCACTCAAACAGGCAACCGTTAGTAAAATCAAGATAATCTCTCTTCAGTTTATTACTTTTTATATTTTTCAATCTGTTCATTTAGTTTTATGGTTATTTCAAATGTGACTACTAACCTTCGTGGAGAAGACATTGTCAACAAAACTGAAAAGGAAGAAACCAGATGGCTCATGAACCTTAGAGCTACTCTGTTTCCAGGGCTTAACATTATTAGATTATTTAGATATTTTGCTTTGAGCTCTACCTTCTTGACCTGATAACTTATATTTTATCATTGCAAGCTCAGATAAAAAGATTTACTTTCTGGCCCTTCAACAATCATGTATCAACTGAAGGTTCTTAATATCTGTCACATGCAAATTCATTTAATAAGCTCCTCATCACTTTTGTTAGTAAGTACTATAAAGTGTTTTAGTCTATATTTTACTTAATCAAAACTCCAAAACAATTCTTTCCATATTACTGACGTATGCTCATTAGTAACACTGTTTATAGCTGCAGAAATGGTGTAGAGTGTAAAGGCTTAACTATGCCTAGGTGATTGAGTCTGATTAGTGAATCTGGCACTTGAAGGTGTGGGCAGGGATAAAAGCCATGCCTATCCTGAAGGGAAGGATGTGTGCTGGGTTACACTATCAGTGTGCGCTGCTGCAACCCAAAGCTCAGATAAATGAGATCATAAAGGTCACTATGATGGGAGGGCTGAAGAAATATGCTCTTTTTAGCAGCTGGGCATACACCACAGGTCACGCTTCATCACCTGCCCAGCCTAACTCATGAGGTCAATATACTCAGTTGTCCTATCCCAATTTGCAGCACCTGGTGGTATAGCTTCTTTAGCCTGATACCAGACGCTTGTCACATAGAGGAATCAATGACACATTAGGTGCACTGAGAGTAATTCTCAAGTAAGCCTGAAGTCAGTAACAATGGTTAGTAACAAAATATTAGCATCACAGAACTATTAAAATGCTTAAAAATACTTTGTCACAAAAAATAAGCAAAGAGAATCACTCAGAATTCAATTATGCAGCCATGCAAGACAGAATCCATTCATAAATACCTGTGCAAGCTATCTAAACTTCTATTCAGTAGAAATGTAGGCAATAACAGCACACCTCTCTAGTCACTTGAAATACAACTCTTAACATTAAAAAAGCTATAAAGTGGACAAATGAAAGGCAAAACACTTAGAACTACACTATTTAGCCCTGTAAGAGAGATTTAATTCATAAAAATGTACGAAAGATATCAAAAGTCATATTCTGTTAAACCTTAAGCAATTAACACTGCCCACTTTAGACAACATGAAGTACTGTTCTAACATAAAAAGTGATAAGATAAATGAATATGTGAAAGTCTAGTTTGTGTGGCAAATGAAATGCTTTTTTCAATAAGGTTACAGAACTTGTTTTATACCTCATGGCTTTGCTACTCTTCATAAAACTGTTCCCTGAACCTAAATACGTTGTACAAAGGGTACAGTTTGTTTGTTGCATTGAATGGTGCTTTTGTCAAAGTGTGAATCAGCAAACACTGCCATTGATTTAAATTTTGTCAAGCATATAGTGTCATGTTCATAGGTTCATAGGTAAGTACTAGGCTATTGGCCCAAGGGCCTATGTAAGCCTAGACAGCAAGGTAAGATTAACATGCAACAGGGATTAGGGAGCCGTTTATTTCCTTTTTCCCAGCTGAGTTATCTTAGAGTAGATGTGTGTGTGTGTGTGTGTGTGTGTGTGTGTGTGTGTGTGTGTGTGTGTGTGTGTGTGTGTGTGTGTGTGTGTGTGTCCATGCATATGTATAGCTGGGAATGTGAGCAGAAATTTTAGTACCTTGAGGCAGCAATAATTTTCAGACATAAGGATAACAGTGCTCAAAGATTTGTTTCAGTACTAAAGAACATTTCCTGGTATCTTGCTGTTTACCAAAGAATTAATTAAAAGAATACAGATATGATTGCAGGTTATTTCAGATGTCTGGAGCATTACAAAACCTTGGCAACTCCACAGAAGTCTTATATGATAAGTATTCTAAGCTCATGTTTTCTCTTGAAATAAATATGCACCTTGTTATGCTATTGAATAAATTGTCCTGCAAGATTTAAATAAAAATTGTTTCTAGGCATGGCCAACAACCAAGTAGTTAAAGACTGCAGTGCAAAACATGACAGGGCACTCGGTAACAAATCCAGAAAAGACCTGAGAGCACACATTTTGAATATCCTTTTAATTACAGTATGACCCAGTTTAAATATTCTCCTACAAACATGTGCTGCAAATGCCAAGGGGTGTGGGTGTCAGTAAAAGGACTTCGAGCACGATTCCTACTAAATCCATCAACTGGACAGCTCATGTACAGAAAGAATAAATTACATCTAGGGTTTCATTGCCATTTTATGAATAATTATTTTATTTGCTTATAAATACAGTTTGTAATTTATTATGATAGATGAAGCATTTTTAAGATGTAATATAACTTTTTTCATTATCTTTGACAGTGCTTTTAGTATAATTTATATACAGTATAGGTTTTAATATGCTTTCTGATTGTTTCAGCAATGCTTTCTTCCTCTCCTTTTACAAGTTTGCTAAATCATGGTATGTATACATGCTGGATATAATCTAAAAATGGGATGCTTAGGCCAGAATGCTTTCATTTTTAGAAGGGGTTTTACGTGAAGAACTGCTTTCACCTTAGAATAGCCTGCACACCTGTCAACTGCTTTGATTTAGATGCATGTAATTTTTCCCTTTCATCTAGCTGTTCCTTCTTCACTTATTTTTCATAAATATAGATCTGTTTAATGGTATATATATTATTAAATCATTTAAATAATCCTATACAAAGATTCCATACTACTGACTTAAGCAGTATCGCATATGAAGATATTATATTCCGAAAAATAAAGTTCTTCTTTCAGACACTCCATTATAATTCTGAAGTACCAGTGTTTTGATTTTTGATTCTCAAAGGTTGAGAGGTATGGGTCTTTTTTCAGTAGAAGCAAGAATAACTGCACTAAGGAGGACCAGACATGATTTATAAACACAGGAAAATGTTTATGAAATCATACATTTTAAGCATAAATGGGATAAAGTAGATGGGAATCAGAGTATGTCCTCACTAACTGTCAATGAGATGTGATGTAGAAATCATTCACAAGGAGGATCAGAAAGACAGCTAATAGTTATTTGCTAGGCAAAAAAATAAATGGAGTGATGTTCTGTTGATGTTCCCTTTCTGTAATACTGACGGCCTTAACCTCTGCTTGACACAGTTGGCTGATGGAGTAAACAACCTAACATGGAATTAAAATAAATAATAAACAATGGTAGAAAAAAGTTTTGTAGTAGAAATTCATTAATACTGATGCATTGTATGAATCACGAAGTGCAATGATGTGTCATTTTTCTTTAGTACAGGCCATCGAGAAAAAAAACATAAAGAAAAATAGCAACAATGTTCATTAAAACATGTCTTACACTGCAGATACGAGTTATTTAGGGAGAACTGGTGAATTTATTAGAATCGTGGTTATCATTTATTGAGAGGCGTGAGTAGTTTATTGCGAAAACTTACATTTCTCTAGATAATCACTTCTGTGTACTACTAGTTTGAAAATTGATTAAGTCAAATATCCAAGCTAGAAAAAAAAGCTACTAGTAAATTACTGAACTTTTAAAGCAGATTTTGAACTCAAATGTTGCTTTAGGAATTGATTTTAATGTTTCCAAGAATACTTGAAATAGCATTAAGTACTGAAATGGTAAACAGATTTATGCAACACGTAGGAAGCGTAGGAAAAAGGTTGCAGCTCCGCATGAGAGTAACATAACTAAAGAGGCATACCTTCAGGTTGTCTAATATTTGCCAGAAAAAAAAAAAAAAACAATTTTTAAATCTGCAAAAGGATGCAATGAAATTCTGACTGCCCCCTTTAAATACTTTTTTGAGTTCTTGGCAGCAGTGCATAATAAGACTATGGCATCAAAGTAAATGGCAATATGATGGCATCAACAAGCTGTGAATCTTTGCAAAGAGAGCAAACCCAGTTCCATGTACTCAAGTCCAATAGACTGGATGCTTGCTAAGTGGTGATGAGGAATAACACTAAGATAAGGCAGAGCGTCTGCCCTCAGAGTCCATGCAGTGGAGGAGAGGAGTTCTTTTGCATCTTAAATTAATGTAAAAAGTAACACACACCAAGCCACCACGGTACTTTGTTACTATATAGCCAAAATTAAGAAAGGTAGACATTGTGTCATTTGATTAGCTCAACAGCTCAATATTAGCACTAAGGGAAGAAAGATTACTTCTCTTGTAGTCCATGTAGGTTGTCAGTATTTTTTTTAATTTTTTTAATTTTTAATATTTAAATTAATACTAAGCAAATAGCTACCCACCTCCCACCAACAGCAGTTCACTAGACTCTTACATGAGTTAAGGCAGAGACTATGATTACTTTTGTATGTATTGTAAACTGAGCAGTCTGCTACTTTGCATGTTAGATATTCAAAGATACTAATCAGTATGAAGACAGATGTTTCCTGCTTCCAGGTCCAGCATTAATATAGATGCAATGAACCTGTGGAGACAGACAACATACTGCTGGTGTAACTGCACTAACACAGCAAAATGAAAATGATTCATGTAGTCTGTTTTAGCTGCAGTGCACATATGGCTGGGATTTTATCTGCAAAATCGGCATTGTGTTACGTGCAGTAAGTATGGAAAGCACATTATTGTCAACTAACTGGACAAATCAGGCAGGACTGGTGTGTAATCTTTTTATTAACTGCAGTGACCTTTTCCTTAGCTGTAGGTTATAAGCCTAGGGTAAACAACACAACATTCACTTAATTTTTCAATTTTTTTGCCTACTTTTTCTTTTCAGTAATATTTCCTCTTTAACAGTCTATCAGCTTTTTCTATAAACAAACAAACAACGAAATAAATGAATCCTTGCTGCAATTCAAATCAGAAGCAGCTTTCACATCCAGCAATGTATGAAAGCACTAGAGTATTTTTTAATAGCTACATGTTTTACTACTGACCATGGCTGAATTCCTAGTAGGGCCATTAAAAGATTGTCATTTTAGATTTTAACCTGAGTACAAAATATTTAAATTTCATTTCTTCTGAGGGTGCATGTTACCTGACCAGCAACTAATTGCTTCAAATAGTTTTGATTTGCAGAAATTACTATATTTTGTATCTCATAACTTGAGTTTTGGAATTATTTCATTATTTTAGTCTGAGTGAGTATTTGCTAGGTTGTAGCAAAATTATTTCATCAGATCAGAAATTTTGTGAACCATGTGGGATGTCTTCAGTATTTTATTTTTATATCAGTTTACTTTTCACTAGTCAACTATAATTAAAGCTTAACATACAATAATATTATGCATATATTTTGTGTCATTTTGCTACATTTTTTAACCTTGTGAACTTGTGAGTGGTTGCATCCCACAATCCTATCTGATGTGGGGGATGATATTATATTAGGCTTGAAAATTCCATTCTAATTATCTGTCCAGTTTTTTTAGTTAGATGTATTTACTTTCCAGACCCTTTGTCCAGATTTTTTCATGTTTGCAGGCTGAGATGTATGCAAAGAGGTGAAGATTTTGTCATCATTATGATAATAAATCCCACAACACATAAACCTGACTGTTGTTTGGGTATAGAAAACAATTATATTGTACTAAGACATTTCCCCAGATTTACTAATCTACATGGACGCAGCTGTTTAGGAGCAGGACAGCACCGCACCATGCATATTAATGAAGGTGCACTGCCTGAGCTCCCAAATCTTACACGGAGTGTGTAAGAGTGCAGTGGGCGTGTCTGAGAGCAGAGCTCTCAGAATATACATGACCTCACAATGAAGAACAGCAGAAAGGCCAAAAGAATGAGTGAGACCACTCATGGGTGTCTGCATACCCACAGCAACATCCCCCACGTGTACAACAGCAATAGTAAATACAAACAAAATAAACATACCATTTTTTTTATGAATCCGATTAAAGCTAACTGTAGGTGTGCGGGTTTGCCGATCACTTAGCTATGGTTAATGCAGCTTAAATGGCTGAAGAGGATAACAAGGAAGATAAATGCAAATGAAGCAGTATAGCACTAGTGTAGTGGGCAGAGCATTTGCCTTATGAGCAGGCATTCCCGGTTCGAGTCCCACTGCAGCACATTCCATTTTTCATGTCAAATCACGTTATGACCAATATTTTAGTTACATAACCTACTAAATAACATATATTTTTGAACTGGAGTATTACATTAAATGCAGATGTGAGGTGTCAGTGTCATAATGTTGCAAAGTTCACAGATAATCACATGTGCCCCATACAGTATATGTACACAGGAATCATGGATACAAATGGAAGGTAAAATGTGTAATAAATGATAACTGCATACAGCTTCCAAATCCCCACCTTCCTAAGAACCATTAGACATTACTGTTTAAATTAGTGCAGTGGTAAGCAGGTGTAAGTACTAGGAAGCAAGTGTAAGCACTATTAAGCAGTAGTAAGTGGGAGCAAGCGGTAGTAAGCGGGTTTAAGTCCGCTTGAATGGGGGTAAGCAATGTGCACACAGGTTAAGCAATATTGAAGCTAACTCTCTGTAAGCATATTTAACTAGTGATTAGCATTACTTACCCTCGCGCAAAACCATGCAAACCTACTTACAAGTGCTTAAAAGTGCCTTAATCACTCTGTATCCAACAGCCACTGTACTGCCCAGCAACAAAATGAACAGCCTTGCAGGTCTTGAACCCAAGACCCTATACACTATAGTCACAGTAGTTAACCACCAAGCCATCACAGCAGTATATAAGAGTGAGGTATCACCAAACAAACCCTCACTATAGTAAAATCAAACTGAACATGTGAAAGGAATCAGTATACAGTTATATGTTCTATAACCTACTACATAACAGAAATATGTGAACTGGAGTACTGAAGTATGCCCAATTGTGAGGTGTAAATGTAATAGAGTGTTGAAGTCCCCTACTAAACACAAGGACCCCATACAGTGCACGTACACATGAATCATGGATACCAGACATATATATAAGATGCAATGAATAATTAATCAATGCCAAAAAGCAAATATAATGCAAAGTCAAAGTTAAGCAATGCTAAGCATTGCACAGGCCAGCTTAGGAGGTGTAAGCAATGTGTAGGCCAGCTAACTCAATGTGCTCAGTGGTATACCCCTTTGACCAATGCCAGCCTTAGGTAAGCAGGTTTGCCCATAGCTTAGCCTTTCCAAAACCAGCCAATCATGGCAAAGTGCAGGAATTCTGCCCTACTTAAACCAACAGGCAGGACTACATCTCATAACTGATTGTAGCGTCCCCTTGCTGGTACCATGGCAGAAAGGGGAGAGAGAGTGCACTTCTGGGCACAGTGCTGGGGCATCCAGGAGTCCAGAGTCATGGCAGGACTCCTTGTCAAAGACCATGAGCAGAGACTGCTGCAGGGCCAGTACCAGGGTTCCCAATATAAAGTGGAAGCCTGGGACTGTCTCGCCTGTGACCTCACCAGTGCCACTGGCATAGCCCAAACTGGTGAGCAGGCCAGTCATCGCTATGCCAACCTTAAGCGGCGTAAGGGGGATCTCTTAGAGCAGTGGATCCAAGAGGCTAGGATGGCAGGGACTGTCCCAGCTGTGTAAGTATCACTCCACTACATGTGTAATAATTACCAGCTCATGTATATTATGGATAAGTATGGCTAAATATCCCTCTTATGTTCTTCACAGAGGCAAGTGAGCGGGCCGCGAACCAGGAGGCCCATGGCTGTCACCTGGAGAGGTTGCGACGTGAGGCAGGTTAGTAATACTCTTGCATGTACTGTCAGAGGAAATAAATCTAAAACTATTAGTAAGGTAATTGCCAGTATAAAACCCGTCTTGTTTAAGGCAAGTACTGCATACACCAGAGAATATGGCAGAAAGAGTCGCATATAGTTTGTATGTAAATGAAAGCTTAATAGCCTGACAGTAATGGTCTAACTGCTGGACTGCATGTGTATACCCAGGTATAATATGGTAATTTAGATTTGCAATCACTTAATAGTACTGTTGTATTAAGCACTGTTACCCACACTGTGCAACATAAATAAAATGTGTAGGAATGTCTGTATATGACTGGTGCAATCCCCAAAGGTCATTTAGTACAACTGAGAGACACAGACAGAAAACAGTGAAAAGGCAGACAACAAAATCCGAATAGCACACGCAACTGAGACGTGAACTGTTGTATTTTTACCACACACAGCCAGAGTTTGAATCCTGGGAGTGGTAGTAGTCTGCATACAGAATCATACCCCACAACTGTACAGATATGTCCAGAATGTCCTGTAAATTGGCCCCTATCTGCTGCCTGTCCCCCCTGGGAAATCAGTAGGATGATCCCAGACATATAGGCAGCAAACAGAAAATACAACTGACTGACACATCTATGACAGCAAAGCTGGCACACTAGCAACTCCCTAAAATCTTATGAGTGTGATAAGCCACTTATGTCCCATTTACACCCCCATGTTGTCAAGTTGTGACCAGCGTGTGTAAAGTAACAGAGTGAGATGTTTGTGTATAATAGTAATGTAGAAACTGGTACTGAGTGTGGCAACATTCAGGTAGTGCTAACAAACATTGCTCCCACAGGTCTGTCAGATACGAACACTGTGCCCAGAAATACAAGAATGATACCCTGTACTGGTACCGTTTACTTTGGTATTGTATGGCATTGTGACTGATGCAGTTGCTCTTAATAATAAGGTATTACTCATCACTATCACCCACACTGTCCTACATAATATAACTGTCTAGAAAATCCTGTATAAGAGTGTTGTAATACAAGGTCAGAATGTAAAACCACAGGAGAATTATAAGACAGAAAGCAGATAGGAGATATACAGCAATATCTATATAGCACACACAAGTGCGATGGACAGTATTTTAGTTTTAGCAGACACAGCCATGGTCTGAATCCTGGGAGTGGAAGTCGGCTGCATACAGAATCATACCCTACAACTGTACAGATAAGACCAGAATGTCCAGTATATGGGCCTATATCAGCTGCCTGTCACCCTGTCCCCCTGGAAGTCAGTGGGATGATCCCAGATGTTAAGGCAGCAAACAGGGAATACAAATGATTGCCACACATCTATGAAAACAAGCCTGTTACTCTAGCAACTCCCGAAACTATGAGAGTAATAAGCCAAGTTTGTCCTATTTACACCCCCATGTTGTCAAGCTGTGACGAGAGTGTGTATAGTAACAGTGAGATATATGTGCATAATACTAATGTGAAATCTGGTACTTTGTGTAGCAACTTTCAGGTAGTGTTAACAAACATTGCTCCCACAGGTACGTCAGATACGAACACTGTGCCGAGAAATAAAAGCTTGATATCCTGCACTGGTACTGTTTACTCTGGTATTGCATGGAACTGGGAGTGTTGCAGTTGCTCTGAATAATAAGTTTATCACAGATCACTGTCACCCACACTATGCTACATAATATAACTGTGTAGAAAATCCTGTATAAGAGTGTTGTAAGTCACTAAAGTTTGAAGAGGGCAATAGTCTAGATATATCCCAGTTCACCTGCATGTGGTCAAGACATGGCCAGAGTCTGTGCAGAAAGAGATGGACTGGTATGTGCACAACATCAACTTGGAATCTGGGAGTATGTGTAGAAACATTTAGTTAGTGTAAACAAAGATTTCCTCCACAGGTATATCAGGTAAGAGGTGTATACTGTAAGTAAAACCAGTTCATGTATAAAGATGACGACAGCCATATCACTGTCTCAACTAAGGCAATAGGATAGTGTAGTAATACTTGTAAGGAACAGATACCAGCACTGACTAAAAAAGTAATGCGAACTACAGGAATATACTAGTTGTTAAATGACATCTTTCTCCTCCCCACCATATCTCCAACAATAAACTAAATACCCACCTCAACTGGTATGTGATAACTTCACTGTTATGTTGGGACATATGTGCTATTGGTTGATAATTATTTAAATCTGTTTCTATGCATGTGCTATGTTGAAATACTCCAACATTGGTGGCATGGTGTCATTAATGTACCTGCATGCTTGTGTTATTACCACTGTGGTCCCATAAATACATGTGTTCTGTTTGCTATGCAACTGTTCTGTATCTGGTGTCTGGGTTAATGGGAATATTTATGCATGCTGTTATACCTAATTCTGGAATGTGTTGACTATTACTAACCCACATATGTTGATACACCATAAACACCATATCACGTATGGGAATGCAGGTCCCAGTGGACCCACCTGTCCCACCTCAGCTGGCCATGGCACCATGCACCAGCATGTCTGGGGCTCAACCCAGGTCCTCCTTGTCCGTTGGTACTGCACAATCTTCGGGTGGAACCACCTCAGGGGATGGGGCTCACCCCCCCTAGGAGCGGGCGCAGACAGGAAGCTGTCACCTGTCATCAGGTCTGGGTCGTGGTGTGTAGAGAGCTCGATCAGCAGTTTGGAGATCTTCTACGCCAGCTCGAGGGCTGTGTGCTGTGACTAGAGGGTCGGCCTGGATCTCTAACTCAGCCACAAGCACAGCCACATTTGGGGCTGTGAAGGTGGAGTGGTGACTGCCCATGGGTGGGGATCTCAGTCTCACTGTTTCAACTAGGGGATCAAGGTCTTTCAATTTCCCAACACCTCTCCCCATCAACGTATTTACCCTCCACATGTCATATAATGCCCCTGCATGCGTCTTGTTTGTCATCTGTTAACCTACCGAACCTACCTCCCCAAATATACCTACTATCCCTCCCCAATGTCCCACTCTTGCCTGAAAAAAAAAAAAGGCCAATCTGTTCCCAAAAAAAAAAAAAATTGCCCCATACATAGCTGTCCATTTCACACACGTGTCCACTGGACACATTTAATCTGGTCTATTTGGCATCACAACATATTATTGTTGTCCTCACCCCTCTCTCAGGGGTTTGGGTGTCCAAACCTACCTCCAAATTCAGTGTATATGCACAGCTGTTGCTGTACAAGAAATGGGGAGCTATGGACCTTCCCTACACCCTCCTGCACATCCCTAACTACTTTCGCACTGTTTTTCCCTTTTTGTGCCCCTTTTTCACCACTTTCCTATCAACCCTTTTTTCTTTTCTTTTAAAGAAATTAGCATGGGGGTAAGTGGGTGTAAGCACTTTTAAGCAGTAGTAAGTGGGTTTCAGACTGCTTGCACGGGGGTAGCAATGCCTACACAGGTTAAGCAATTTAGAAATTTAGAAGCTGAGTATAAGAAACTGTAAACGGAAGTTAGCAGTGCTTACCGCCGCTCAAACCCGCTTACAACTGCTTAAAAGAGCCTTAGTCACTCTGTATCCAATGGCTCGTGTTCTGCCCAGCACCAAAATAAACAGCCTCTGCAAGGCATGAGCCCAGGACCCTGCACACCATAGCCAAAGTGATTTACCACTAAGCCATATCAGATACACATAACTTTGATGTTTTCAAAAACATATCATCCAGCCCAGTCATTCAACAGTACAGGAAATGTATTTAAACATGGAGATGTATGTATGTGTGTATTATATATTTATATCTACATAGATATATGCATACCTATGTGTGTATACATATATATATATATATATATATATATATATATATATATATATAAACAAATATATACATACATACATTTGCATGCGTCTATAGATATATGTCTACATCTATATGTCTATATATATATATATATATATATATATATATAGATATATATATATATATATATATATATATATATATATATATATATATATATATATATATATATATATATATATATCTGTAAGCATGTGTGTATATATATATATATATATTCGATATAGGTATATACAGATATACATCTGTAGATAAAAATAGGAACATTACAAAAACATGTATGTCCACATGCACCGTTAATGGGGTTGATGGCCCCATGCAACATATGTCTTGTATGTATTGATATCCCCCCCACAGCCAAACATATCTGCCCTGCAATATACTACCAGCTGTTGCAGATCCCATAACCAGGACCTGACACAACATGGGCACAAGATGTTAACAGTACTCCATCCCACCTGTATGATGTCAGGGTGGTATCAGTAATATATCATTCAGTACAGTGTGGCTACCATAGGGAATGTACATTGTGGAAGCAATCAACATCCCTAGGATACATATATAAAAACACATATATGTAGATACAGATATACACATATATATATATATATATATATATATATATATATATAGATATATATAGTCGTTGTCAAAATGTCGAAAGTACAGTTAATCGAACTGCACTATGACGAACTGACTTTAGCGAAAGTGCATAACATCGAATATGCACTTTCTCTGGAACAAAGTAAAAAACAAAAAAAACAGGCAGTTTAAATATCTTGTTAGTTGTGCATCAAAATATTCTGTTGATGTACAACTAACAAATCTTTTGTTGAGATCGTGGTACAGTGGGGATAAGGGAATATTCCATTTTCCCCACTGTAGCGAGATCTCTGAGTTAGAATATTAAAGTAGAGGGGTGTGGGGGGCGCAGTAGTGTTTACATTTTTTTTTTTGTGTGCATGTTTTAATTTTGTTTTGTTTACTTTAGCGAAAGTGCATGTTCGATGTTATGCACTTTTGCTAAAGTGGGTTCGTGAAAGTGCAGTTCGATGAACTGCACTTTCGATGTTTTAACATAGACCCATATATATAGATATATATACACATATATATAGATAAATACACATACACACAGATATATGTATAGGACGATACATATGTAGAAGGTGAACACAATATGGAACAGCCACTAAGACTGCAGTTACCACCTTACCAACTGAACACTGTATGAGCCACCCATACAAATGACAACTGTTGCCTGCAAATATACCCACAGAGAGTGACAACTGATGCCTGCAACATATACTCTTAGAGAGGTCAAAGGATAAAACACCATACAGGTTTGCATACATGGGTAAGCTTTATTTGTGTACTATTACAGTTGAATATAGGTTCATAAGTTCATAGGTCGGTACCAGGCTATCTGCCCTAGGGCATTTATAAGCCTAGCCAGAATGTGTTGGCTTTCGCCTCCCTTTTAGTCTAGATTCCTGAGCCTCTGTCCAGCAGGACCAAAGAAGTGATCCCAGGAGTAAATTTACGATTCCCCATCCACTCATCAAGATTTCTCTTGAAGAGGGTCAGCGAGGGTCTCTGCCTAACATGGACTGGATTCTATTCCAGAGCGAGGGAAGCCTTCAGGTTATGAATCTATCCCTCCAGCATGTCCTATTTATTGTTGTGCTAAGGTTTAAATCCCTGGAGCATGTCCAACAATTCTGGGTTAGACATGGCCTTGTACTTCAGGCAGAGATCGGCTCTGAGTAGGCAGTAAGCAACTAAGTAGGGCTGGAGTTTCTTTAGTCGAGCAGCATAGGGCATCTGTTTGAGGCCAATGATCCTCTTGGTAAGGTATTTTTGAGGTCTATCCAGCTGTTGCAGGTGTCGGGTAAGGTACATCCCAAATGGGGCATTGTACTCAATTATGGGCCTGATGAGCAATGAGTAGAGGGGCACAATGGCCTCTCTTGATCTAGATGTGAACCCTTTTGTGATTAGGTGAGCTATATAGAAGGTTTTTCTAACCACTTTGGCAATGTGATTGTCAAAGGAGAGGTTACTATCTACTTGGGTCCCCAGATCTCTAATTACTTCTTACGTACTTAGTGGATTACCTCCTATGTGGTAGTTTTTGGGCACTTTGTTTTTCCCAAAGGGGATAACTATGCACTTTTTGGCATTTAGCTTGAGGCCATGATTCTGACACCAAGTAGCTGCCTCCATAAAGCCCTTCTGGAGGATGCTTGTGTCAGCCAGTGAGTCAATTATGGCTCCCAGTTTGCAATCATCTGCAAACTTGGTAAGCCACAGTCCTCCCGTGTTTGCCTGTACCTCAGAGAAGTATATACCAAACAAGAGGGGTCCCAGGACTGAGCCCTGTGGGATGCCACTTGTAACCAGTTTAGAGTCGGACATGGCACCCACGACTCTGACCATGTGAGTTCTATCCCTGAGCCAGTTTGCAACCCATCTTGTGACATGTGGGTTAATATTTAAGCTGATTAGCTTATTTATGATGCCAGAATGGGGTATTGTGTCAAAGGCCTTTGCGAGGTTAAAGTAGGCTATGTGGACTACCTTTCCCTCATCTATGGCTTTGGTTACTATTTTGAAAAAGTCAACTAGGTTTAAGAGGCAAGATCTGCATTTAACAAAGCCAAATTGGGTAGGGTCCAGTGTTTGGAGGTTCCCAATGCCTTTGTTTATGAAATCCATGATGATGCGATCCATAGCCTTGCAGACCAGGCTAGTCAGACTTATAGGGCAATAGTTCCTGGGATCCGTTGTGGTGCCTCCTTTGTGGAGCAGGATCACTGTTGCTGTACACCATTATTTAGGTACATAACCTGTGGTAAGGCTGAGTTGGAACAGTGAATTTATGTGAGAGTTTAGTTCATTTTGGAGCTCGTGTAAGATGCAGCCCGGGATACCATCTGGTCCCATTGATGCTGTGTTTTTTTACTTTGGAGAGGGCTGCTTTCTCCTGTGTGTCTGTGATGTCTGGGGGACCTCTGGCCATCAAGAACATAGGCCCACAGTTGAAAGCTATGTAGGCAGACTGCATTCCAAGTTAAACTAGTATGCGCACACAAACCCATACAACAAGATGTAAGCCATCATAGTGTGTGTTGTGTAATGGGAAGTAGGTATATTACATGGCTAATAGCTGGTGGTGGAAGTAATGCCATTATGACGAACACGTGGGTTCCACAGCCCACCTCTTGCAGGATACTCAGGTTAATCTGTACTGTTGCCTGCAGGAATGCCATAGGTGTGTAATAGGGTTACCTGCAATCTGGCCCTACATATACCCCCCCCCAATGTCAGCCTGTGTCAATATGTGCCACCTGTCTGTGTTGTAGCAAGGCAGAACAGTGCAGGTGTGCCAGAAGGTGTTGTGAGATTGTGGACCTGATGTCTGAATGTACCCCACATATAGGTATGCATATGTATACATACATACATATACATACATACATATATATATAAATATATATATATATATATACACACACACACATACACACACACACATATACACACACACACACACACACACACACACACACACACACACACATATGTCCCCTATATTACTACCAGTGCTGCATGCTATGTGCAAGGAAACAGCACACATAGCAATACACACAGATATCTACAGTGGTCAGTGTGTGCAACATGGATGGGTATGTCACATGTGAACCCCTTGTTGGGACAACAGTGCCCTTGTCTCTGAAGTATGGAATTGGAATATGGGGAAGTACAGCAGGTATAGTTGTGGAAGTGGTCAGGGTTGGTAGATATAGAGGACAGCCTACAGGGGTGGTATGGGACACATGAGGTGGGTAAACACCCTGGATGGTGTGTGTGGTCTGTGCTGTGGACACCCCATAGGCCCCAATATGGACACAATGGGAACAAGCCTCCCACCCACTGCTGCTCACAACAGCAGTCCACATTCCGAAGGTGTCTGGCCTGGAGGCTGAGCAGGAGGAGCATGTGGGCCCTGTGAATGTGTACTGGGTATCTCAAGGTGATGTAGCAAAGCCCACATTTGTCTGTGGAGCTGTGGAGCTGTGGAGCCCATTATGGAACAGACCCTGGACCTGACCTCAGGGGACAGGAACTTGTCTGTGTGTGCCCCCCGGGCAGGGGACAACATCCCCTGGGTCGGTTCCACCTGACAGTATTGCTGGACCAGTACATGAGGAGGCCACAGGGTGGGTCACACATGTAATGTGGCCTGGTAACATGGGCAGATGAGTTTGGAGAGGTGGTTCTGCTAGGCAGTAGTACATATACATGCTATTGTGTCACTGTTATAGAACATATGTTGGCCGTAATAGTCTACATAATCCCAGAACATGTCCAACAGCATGCATAGATAACCAGAATAACACAGAATGTCAGATTTGCAACAAACACACAGCAAACATACCACAGGCATATGTGGAACCATTGTGGCCCTGACAATGCCATGCATGTGAATAGTCTGTAACAGGCCAGCAATGATACCATCCACACAGGGAACATAGCTACAAACACATTGCACAAAGTGAGGTACAGTACAATATATGCCCCACTGATAGGTATGTTGTAGCCATACCTATTGAGTTGTGTTTACAGTTTGTTGTCACTGATATGGTGGGGGGGGGTGACAGTGCTGTGTATTAATAACTGTAGTAACCTTGCTGCATGGCTTGCTCACACCTGTGTCCATCTTTATGTCTTTCAAGCATGTTGTCTCATGGAAGGCTGCCAGCCTACACAGCAGCTGAGAATGAAATCCTGCTGAATGAACTAATGCAGGACTATGCAATCCTGCTTGGCCGGGATGCCCATGATCAGCAGGAGCAGACTGCCCTGTGGAATGACCTAGTCCACAGGGTCAATGATGTCAGACTGCACAACCACCGTTATGAGCAGGTCTGGCATCATTGTTCTGACCTGCTTCGCAATGCCCGGTGTGCTGCTGCAGTCCAGGGAGATCACCTATCCACAGAGGGGGGCCATGCCATCCATTCCCCCCCGACACGTGTGGAGGAGCTCCTGGCCAACATCCTGGCACCTGCCAGTCTGGCCAGCCACCGACCACTGGACACCTTTGTGGAAGTGGGTGCCACCCACCACCCACACACCGGCCAAGTAACGTGCAGGTAAGGCCACAGGGCACATCCGTAGACAACTGTTGCATATACATCCACATCGGTACAGGTAGATCATGCATATCTGACATGTCATAGATATATTTTGTTGCTGCATAGTAGTGATAAACAGATATCCATATGTGGTATTATTGTGGAAATGTACTGTTGATGTATTGTAATACTGCAACCACCCTGTAGTAATGCCACAGGTGTGGCTACTGACTTTGCATCTCTTACCATCTTATGTAGGTCCCTCCGGAATACCACCAAGGCAGCAACCTGTAGCTGGTGAGTATGGTTTATGTAGATGCTTGCCAATACACCAGGCATGTAATGGTGATGGTATATTCTATGCACACATCTAACAAACCTACCCAGAATGCATGCTGTATATGTGCACGTATTGTTGCTGTGAAATGCACTGCATCATAGGGGTGACCATGATGGGGTATTGGAAGGGTATGTCAGACACCTGCATGATAACTAACATCCTGTCATTGCAGAATGTGTCCCCAGAGAGTAACAGAATGGTGGGAGACATGGTCTACAGTAGGGACATGTATGGAACAACACCCATATACAGTGCAACACCAGTGTATATACTTGTAGGACAATGCCAACTGCTGCAGAGATACACTATGGCATATGGCATTACAGTGGTTTACATTATCAGCTGGGACTAGGCTGTAACATGTGGTGTTCAGTCTATGGGACACTGCAAAGTGATAGGGCTTACTTGTCATGCATCTGCAAAAAGTCTGATGGAGGGGTGGTTGTCAGCATGACACACCCTGGTGCACTGCAGCAGGGATCCTAAGGATGCTAAGAATGACTGTATCTGCACATAGTCAGGTTCAGGACCTGTGGCAGCCATAACCCTACCACCACAGCAATAGAGAAGGCAGTGTGTGAACACCAAGGGATGTGCATATGAGTAGAGATTGCAATCATGCAGATTAGGGGGACCTGTGTAAGGCAGACTGAACATACACTGCCAAATGCAGATGGCCCACGCTGGTATACCCCTGCCAGGAGTAGTGACTGCTGTAGTACACCCAAAGAGGTGTGACTAACTGTCATGATAAGGGTGTGCACACATATGCCCACATGGTGTGTATACATCGCCATCAGCATCCACATGCCTAACACATTCCATAGACATTGCATGTGAAAGTACAGGACATATGTCACATATTGGGTTCATGTACTGTTAAGATATGCGGTGATGTGGTCCCATGGCAGATCAAGGATGGGTGTGTCATATCAATAAGGGTGTGTACACCCTCCATAACCATAGTATGCTCTGATGGTTGTCAGTGTAAGAGTATTGGATTGGTCATACATGTTCCGCTGATGTTGAGAGCTGTGAATCAGACATCAGGCATTCACAAATTACATCTGTCCTCATATCATCCCATGTATGTTTTGCTGGAAAACATAGGGGCTGTAAGCATTAAAGCTGACATAACCGACACAGTAGTACACATTCAGCAATGGGCTGTACACCTGTGATGTGTGGTGCACAGTACATGGCAGGGTGCAGAACAGGTGCACAGCAATACTGTGTACATGGCTGCAGTGTATCTGGGGAAGGGGCTTCACCTACTGACACAGCACATGCATTACACACATGTATACTGTTGCTAGCATGGATTGGCTATAGCTGCACTGCATGCTATTGGGTACCATATGTTATGCATGTTGACAAATGGGTAATAGGAGGACTGTGTGTACTATCATTGTGCAACTTCACCTGTATGTGTGTGTGTGTGTGCATCCTAGTGGGTAGTTAGTTTGTCTGTAGGGTCACTCTAGTAAAGTGCAGGGAGGTTGATGCATTTAGGACCCCTGTGTGCATGTGAGTGCATTTGTGTGGCTGGCCATGTATGCACATCTGTGATTGTGGGGTGTTCATACAGCAGTACGTCCCTCTAGGATCATGCAGTCCATAGACATGGACTGCCACATTACACACCAGGAATACTTGCCATGTGTGTAATCACAGGACATTGAGAGGGAAGGTAGACACCAGGTACACCCTTAATATTGCATTCAGCAGAGAGGTCACCTACAACCCACGTATGCAAAACTACAGATGCATCGGGGAAGTACTAGTCAACACCAGGGAGTGTATCCATATATTACAGTTGTCACATGATAGGCTGATTGAGAAGCATATCTGACATGTACTGAGCATTACATACACATGACACACCAGTGCGTGATATCATGGATTAAACATAGCAGCCCACACATATAGAGGCCATGCACATGTTGTCCGGACATACATAGGGTGATCACTGAATGACAGCAGTGAGGCCATCTAAAACCACTACACACAGGTCAGGCAGGTAATGTAGTAACAGGTCTTGTGTTGTGATCACTTGTGTAGGCATTTAGAGGACTGATATGTTAATGAGTGGTATCAATGTGTGTATGTTACCAAGTGTGATGCAGGATGGAGTAAACATGGACATATACATGGGACTGTCTGTAAAGTCACAGACTGGTAAGTATTATGGTGGTGTGTGTGTGTATATGTGTGTGTGTACTGTTAGGCAATGCTGCACAGGTTTTAAAGTGCATATATTGTTTACCCCCACAGGTGGCGAGGTGTGTCAGGGTTCTTCTTGCATGCAATCTGATGTTGGTGTCCATACAGACACCGAAGATGATGATGGTACTGTTGAGGCACAGGTGGGGTTGTCAGGGGCAAACACTGCGCCATCATTTGACATCCCCCTTTTAGCCACCTCAACCCCACACACAGTTTCAGTGGCTATACATACCCCATCACCAGTGGCCATAGTGGAGGGACAGCTGGCATTTGGTGGCAGTGCACAGGAAAATGTGGTAACAATGCCTACTGTGTCTGGTTGATGCAGGCATAGCCGGATGTCCGGCAGGGCACCACATAGACAGATGTCCCAGGGTGCTCATGGTAAGGCCGCTGGACATCATGCCCCTGGCAGAGGTGACATAGCTGGTACCAGCAGGTGCATGTTTCATGCTGTCATGGTGGCACAGGCACATATGGAACATTACACCAGACAGGGCCTGAGGCTGCAGAGGGCTGCTCTCACATCTGTAAGCGACAACATCTGCTAACTGTCTGGTGCAATCCGTGCTTATACCAAGTTCATGGATAAATGGCATGGTGAGCTGATGGCCCTCATTAACCATGGTATGTCCATGCTTGAACGTGTGGTGGGAGTGTGGCGACGGCTGCGTGGACATTGGCCAGCAACACCAACAGCTGGCAGTCAACATGGACATGCTAGGATACCAAGGGGCTCCCATAGTGGCAGTACCAGCCCTGACAGTGTGTGGGGGGTGCTGTCCACACCACACCAGGCCATGTGCATGTGGTCCTGGCCAGTCCCAGGAGGGACCTGCTACCAGCGGGCATTTGTCATTAGCAGGTGAGAGTAGAGCATTGAGGCCTGTAGCTGGACGTGCCCATGGATCCCCTGGCAGGCACAAGTCCACAAGTCCAAGGCCATAGGCAGTGAACTGCATACCATGCCACGTATGGTCTGCAGCTGTTCATAAACACCTGTGTAGGGCAGTCACATGGCAGAACTGTGTGCATGCATACCCACACACTATACAAACACACCTAGGGCAATCCCATACCTACACACACCACATCACCACGCCCAGCTCACCTCAGTACACCCCTCACCCACACACATGCCGTCAAATATATGGCCTACCCTCGGTCTCTGGCAAACCAACAACACACCCTGTGCATATGATGAAACCTGTGCCACATCCCTGTCATCCATACCATCAATGTAGGTACAGGCAATTATGGTTCTGATATACATGGTGACTGTACTACAGTGTACCATAGTACTGCAGTGTAACATGTTGTATGGAGTAAAGTGTAATGCATATATGTCTGGTAGTGTAGCCGTCCAGCAATGATGCATTATAGCTGTTAGTAACACTGGTTGATTGTGGTCCCTATAATGTTATTTATTTGTGTTGTAGGTGTACATGTGTCAGCACGAGGATGGTCTGCAGTCATATTCCACAACTGGGTATAGCACTGTGATGACACCATGGCTGTGACATATCTGGGGTACAGTTGAACACATGTCACAGGTTAGTATAACAGTTATTGCCTGTGCCACATGGACAGGTGAACCGCTGGGGCATGTATACCCTGCAACCTGATGTAGACCCATCAACATATATGCACACTGCTACTTGGCAACACTGGGACTAGACCCCTATCTAGGTATGTAGTGATACTGAAGTGTGTGGCTTACACTGCACACACCACAGAGCATTTAGGGTGAGGTGTGTCCCAGGTTACATGTTACATGCAGAACATCCCCAGACATGTACAGTATGCTAATAGGGGATGTAATGGGTGCATATGGACAATACATAGTGTGACATACCTTCATATACACGTTAATAGACACATACCAGGCAGACACACATCTGAGAGACCAGGGCCTATCACTGCTAAGTAACTTGACCATGCGTCCAATGTGTTACAGGTAGGCTGCACACAGCACATGCATAACTGGCCTGGATTGTGGTATCAGTTATCTCTATGGTTGATGGCAACAGTGGTAACCATAACGTGGTACATGGGGCATATAACGGGTGTACCTTGGTGTAATGATAGCATACACAGCACCCACACCCCCCAGTAGATATTGTACTCCCTGAAACCCATGATGACACTCTGCCATACCCACCATCACACATTGGCCATGACTGTGATACAACCCATAGTATATCCCAACAGTGGTACTACAGGGATATGCATCTAATGCACATGCCACACACATAGTAGGGTGTTGCATTGTCATGCCTCACCTATGGGCAGCAACAACACTATCTGTACTACTGTGTGGCAATGGGTATTGTAATAAGAGTATGTGGCCTCGGAATGCTGTACCCTACAGATATATGGACATGGACACATAGCAGGCTTGCCAGAAACCAATGGGTATCCCATGCCTATCAACCCATTTGTACAACACTCTTGTACTGGTACTGCAAGGCTCGTGTAGCCAGTAATAAGATGAGCTTAACAGGGTACATGTAATGTTCCATACAGCAGCA